>NC_051163.1:83855395-83955394 GCF_013339745.2 Dermacentor silvarum | reverse complement strand
GGCACTCAATCTACACGTTAATCACCCTGTCGTTACCTATGCTATATTTACTTGCAAGGATCTGAGTGGCGTTGCAGAAGTCATGGGCACTTTTTTTAGTTTTGTCGTTGCGGGGTGCCTTTCATCGCAACAAGACTGGGATTTTGTTACCAAGTACTTACTCTCGCTCACAGGGCATAATATGTAAATGGCCAATAGAGGCCTTAGGAACACTTGACTTAATATGTCACGTAGTAGTGACGATGAAGCAAAAGTCGTAAACTGGGAATGACGAAACTGATTCTTTATTGGGCGAACCTGTGCCCACAAAAGCAAGTTACACTTGAAGCTCAACGATAGCGGCGAACACAGTCGGCGATCGTCGAAATCTGATCAGCGGCGAAACGCGTCGGCTTTTATACCTGAGTCATCGAAGGTTCCAGATTAATCCCTGATGCCCGCGTGTCTTCCAGAAAGTTCTAGACAATTCGCGTCGCTCATACAATCAGATTACATGGGCGTCGGTGACCACAGACGACGGATAGAAGCATTGATAACGTCCGAGAAGCTTCCAATGCAGGCGCGTCCTGCGCCGAGCGATAACGTTTAACATTTGTCAGCCAATGTTGAAAGCGGCCACCGGTGAAAGATAAACATGTGTACGTGTCAATACCCTCCCCTTAAAAAGCATCGTCCCGATGCTACAAACAAACACGAAAGCGAAAACAAAACCATGCGTAATAAACAAAATAACAAAAAAAATAACAAAGTAACAAAGTACCTAAGTTTGTCAGCGGGCGTAGAAAGGCTTAAGACGCACCACGTGGATGACTTCAGGTCGTGCCCGGCGCCGCTGTGATTGCGAAATGCCGTCTGGCACGACCTCATAGTCCAGTGCGCCAATACGTCGGGTGATCTTATATGGTCCGAAATAGCGACGTAACAGCTTCTCGCTAAGTCCTCGTCGGCGTATCGGAGTCCAGACCCAAACACGGTCACCGGGCTGGTACTCGACGTAGCGTCGTCGAAGGTTGTAGTGTCGGCTGTCGGTCCTCTGCTGGTTCTTGATGCGCAGTCGGGCGAGCTGTCGACCTTCTTCGGCACGCTGCAAATAGGTGGCAACGTCGAGATTTTCTTCGTCGGTGACGTCCGGTAGCATGGCGTCAAGCGTCGTTGCCGGGTTCCTTCCGTAGACCAGGTTGAACGGCGCCATGTGCGTCGTTTCTTGCACGGCCGTGTTGTATGCGAAGGTCACGTACGGAAGGATGGCATCCCACGTCTTGTGTTCGACGTCGACGTACATTGCCAGCATGTCGGCGATGGTCTTATTTAGGCGCTCGGTGAGGCCATTCGTCTGCGGGTGGTAGGCGGTGGTCCGGCGATGGCTTGTGTGGCTGTATCGCAGGATGGCTTGAGTTAGTTCTGCCGTAAAGGCAGTACCTCTGTCGGTGATGAGGACTTCTGGGGCACCGTGACGCAGGAGGATGTTCTCAACGAAGAATCGGGCTACCTCGGCAGCACTGCCTTTGGGCAAGGCTTTTGTTTCGGCGTAGCGGGTGAGGTAGTCCGTAGCTACGACGATCCATTTATTCCCGGACGTCGACGTCGGAAAAGGCCCCAGTAAGTCCATCCCAATCTGCTGGAATGGTCGGCGAGGTGGCTCGATCGGCTGTAGAAGTCCGGCTGGCCTTGTCGGCGGTGTTTTGCGTCGCTGACAGTCTCGGCATGTCCTTACGTAATGGGCGACGTCGGCAGAGAGGCGAGGCCAGTAGTATTTTTCTTGTATCCTCGCGAGCGTGCGGGAAAAACCGAGGTGTCCAGCCGTTGGGTCGTCATGGAGAGCTTGCAGAACCTCTGGACGCAATGCTGAGGGTACCACGAGGAGGTAGTTGGCTCGGAGAGGCGAGAAGTTCTTCTTTAGGAGAATGTCGTTTTGCAAGAAAAACGACGCCAATCCTCGCCTGAACACCTTCGGCACAGTGACGGTCTTGCCTTCTAGGTAATCTACAAGGTTCCTTAGTTCCGGGTCGGCTCGCTGTTGTTCGGCGAATTCGTCGGAACTGATGGGTCCCAAGAAAGTGTCGTCATCCTGGTCATCCTGTGGCGGCGGTTCGACGGGGGCGCGAGACAAGCAGTCGGCGTCAGAGTGCTTTCGCCCGGACTTGTAAACGACGGTGATGTCGAATGCTTGAAGTCTCAGACTCCATCGTGCGAGGCGACCTGAAGGATCCTTCAAGTTAGCTAGCCAACACAAGGCGTGGTGGTCGCTCACAACTTTGAAGGGCCTGCCATAGAGGTAGGGGCGAAACTTTGATGTAGCCCAGATGATGGCGAGGCACTCCTTTTCTGTTGTGGAATAATTTGATTCCGCCTTCGATAGCGACCGGCTAGCGTAACTTACAACCCTTTCTAGTCCGTCAGTCCTCTGCACAAGAACGGCGCCGAGTCCTACGCTGCTTGCGTCGGTGTGGACTTCGGTATCGGCGTTTTCGTCGAAATGCGCAAGTATTGGCGGCGATTGCAGGCGTCGCTTCAGTTCTTCAAATGCTTCGACTTGCGGCGTCCTCCCACTTGAACTCGACGTCGGCCTTCGTGAGATACGTCAGTGGCTCAGCGATCCGTGAAAAATCCTTGACGAAGCGCCTGTAATAGGCGCACAGTCCAAGAAATCTACGCACTGCCTTCTTGTCAGCGGGCGGAGGAAAGTTGGAGATGGCCGCAGTTTTCTGAGGGTCGGGGCGCACTCCAGACTTGTTGATTAGGTGGCCCAAAAACAAGAGCTCCTCATATGCGAAGCGGCACTTTTCTGGCTTTAACGTGAGTCCGGAGGTTTTGATTGCTTGAAGAACTGTTTCAAGGCGCCGCAGGTGTTCTTCGAAGCTTGAGGCAAACACAACGACGTCGTCCAAATAGACAAGGCAAGTCTGCCATTTCAAGCCTGCCAGTACTGTATCCATGACGCGTTGGAAAGTCGCAGGTGCCGAGCAAAGACCAAACGGCATGACCTTGAACTCGAACAGTCCGTCTGGTGTTATAAAGGCAGTCTTCTCCCGGTCCCTCTCGTCGACTTCGATTTGCCAGTAGCCGGTTTGAGGTCCATCGACGAAAAATACTTTGCGTTGTAGAGTCGATCCAAGGCGTCGTCAATCCGTGGGAGGGGGTATACGTCCTTCTTCGTGATCTTGTTGAGGCGACGATAATCGACGCAGAAACGTAGGGTTCCATCCTTCTTCTTCACTAACACCACGGGGGACGCCCACGGACTCTTGGACGGCTGGATGATGTCGTCGCGTAGCATTTCGTCGACTTGGTGCCTTATGGCTTCACGTTCGCGCGCCGAAACTCGGTACGGGCTCTGACGGAGTGGGCGGACATTTTCGTCGGTGATGATGCGGTGCTTGGCGACAGGGGTTTGTCGAACTTTTGACGACGACGAGAAGCAGTCCTTGTATTGCAGGAGCAGAGCTTTTAGTTGTTCTTTCTTATGCCTGGGAAGGTTCTGATTGACGTCGAAAGTTGGCTCAGGTATTATAGTCGTCGTTGCAGGTGCACTGGAATCCGTGAAGGCGAAAGCACTGCTGGCTTGTAATATTTCGTCGATGTAGGCGACCGTGGTGCCTTTGTTAATGTGCTTGTACTCAGGGCTGAAGTTCGTGAGCATCACCCTTGCTTTCCCTGCACGTAGCTCAGCTATGCCTCTAGCGACGCAAATTTCACGGTCGAGCAGTAGGTGATGATCGCCCTCGATGATGCCCTCCATGTCTGCAGGCACTTCGGTACCGACGGAAATCATTACGCTGGAGCGAGGCGGAATGGTGACTTGTTCTTCAAGCACATTCAAGGCATGGTAACTTATGCTTGTATCCGGTGGTAGCGCGTTGTGCGTTGAAAGCGTTATCGACTTGGATCTTAAGTCGATGACTGCACCGTATTGGTTTAGAAAGTCCATGCCTAGGATGACATCCCTGGAGCAGTGCTGCAGGATTACGAAGCTCGCCGGGTAAGTGCGGTTGTTTACCGTGACTCGGGCTGTACAGATTCCAGCCGGCGCTATTAGGTGGCCTCCAGCTGTCCGGATATCAGGTCCTTGCCAGGCCGTCTTCACCTTCTTTAACTTGGCGGCGAACGCGCCACTGAAGACGGAATAGTCGGCGCCAGTGTCGACGAGAGCGGTGACGTTATGACCATCGATGAGCACGTCTAAGTCGGTAGACCGTCGTCTAGCATTACGGTTAAGTCGTGGCGTCGGATCACGGCTGCGTCGGCTTGCTCCGCTGCTGCTACGTCGCGTCGGCCGGTCTTCTTGCGGCGGCGAAGTGCTGTCAAGGCTGTTGCTAGGCGGCGTGCGGATATCTCGTCGTAATGATTCGCGAATCGTCGTCGTCGTCGGCGGAGGATCTTCGGCATTGCGTCGTACAGCAACCGCACCTCCATCGGTTGCTGCCTTTAGTTTCCCCGGTAAGGGCTGGGAGATCGGCCCCGGGTGGGACCGGTGTACTGACGACGATGCGGCGAGATGTAGCGGCCTGGTGACGGCGAGCGTGAGGGTCGTCGGGGTTGCCACTGGGCTCCGGCGAGGTAGTCAGCAATGTCGCGCGGTCGTTCACCCCGCACTGGACGCGGCGCGTTGACGGCGAACCCTCGTAGGCCCATCTCGCGGTATGGGCATCGGCGGTAGACATGGCCGGCTTCCCCGCAGTGATAGCAGAGCGGGCGGTGGTCGGGGGCGCGCCAAATGTCCGTCTTCCTCTGGTAGCTGCGCTGGGCGACGGGCGGGCGTGCTGGCGGCGGCGGCGGTGGACGACGGAACTGCGGCGTTACGGGGCCCTGGCGCGAGCGCGGAGGGGGGCCTTGACGACGGGCGACGGCGGCGTATGTCATCGCTTCCGGCTGGGGTTGCGGCGATTCAGGAAGTCCTAGCGATTGCTGGATTTCCTCCCGCACGATTTCGGCGATGGAAGCAACTTGAGGCTGCGACGACGGTAGCAACTTCCGCAGCTCTTCGCGTACTATCGCCCTGATGGTGTCTCGTAGGTCGTCGGAAAGTCCTTGGACTTCGGCGTAGTGTGGCGTCGAACGGCGATTGTATTGCCGGTTGCGCATGTCCAGTGCTTTCTCGATCGTCGTAGCCTCCGAGAGAAAGTCTTGGACTGTTGTTGGTGGATTCCGTACCAGTCCGGCGAATAGCTCCTGCTTAACTCCCCGCATGAGCAAGCGAACTTTCTTGTCTTCGGGCATAGCTGGATCGGCGTGCCGGAACAATCGAGTCATTTCTTCAGTGTACATACCGATGCCCTCATTCGGGAGCTGTACACGGTTTTCCAGCAAGGCTGCAGCTCTTTCTTTACGGACGACGCTCGTGAAGGTGTCCAGGAAGGCGGCTCGGAAGAGGTCCCAGGTTGTTAGTGAACGTTCCCTATTCTCGAACCAGGTTCTGGCGCCATCTTCAAGAGAGAAGTAAACATGGCGCAGCTTTTCGTCGCAGTCCCACTTGTTAAACGTAGCGACCCGGTCGTATGCCTCCAGCCAGCTTTCGGCGTCTTCACATGGCGAACCGCGGAAAGTCGGCGGCTCCCTGGATTGTTGCATCACAACCGCAGATGTTGGCACAGGGGCTGTCATGGTTGCTGCTGCCGAGGTCATGACTTTTGTCCTCTTGGTCTTCTCAGGTAGGGGTTCGTACTCCGGTGGCAGGTTCAGTAGCCTGCGACTAGCTCGCTGGTCGGGGTAGGCGTCGACGTCTTCTAGACGGTGTGGGCTTGGCTCACGGCTGGACGGGGGGGTCCGGTACAAGGACATAAAAGCACCTCCACCAGATGTCACGTAGTAGTGACGATGAAGCAAACAGTCGTAAAACTGGGAATGACGAAACTGATTCTTTATTGGGCGAACCTGTGCCCACAAAAGCAAGTTACACTTGAAGCTCAACGATAGCGGCGAACACAGTCGGCGATCGTCGAAATCTGATCAGCGGCGAAACGCGTCGGCTTTTATACCTGAGTCATCGAAGGTTCCAGATTAATCCCTGATGCCCGCGTGTCTTCCAGAAAGTTCTAGACAATTCGCGTCGCTCATACAATCAGATTACATGGGCGTCGGTGACCACAGACGACGGATAGAAGCATTGATAACGTCCGAGAAGCTTCCAATGCAGGCGCGTCCTGCGCCGAGCGATAACGTTTAACATTTGTCAGCCAATGTTGAAAGCGGCCACCGGTGAAAGATAAACATGTGTACGTGTCAATATCTTTGTTTGCTTTCTTGATTTTAGTGTAATAGTATACAGCGCTTCGTTACATATGTTATCGTTGCCGACGTGAACTGTTTTATGAATGTGTATATGATATTCTTGATAAATTTTTTGTATTATTGCACATGCTCCTTCTTGATGTGTATTGCGTTTTGGTGTATATTGTCTGTTATGCTACTTTTTGTTTCTTACCAAGCCGGACCTCGTTGTTCAATTTATTGCGGTTAGTATCAAATGTTACATGAAGTTTTTCATTGGTGCGTGCAAAGAAAAGTGAAATAAAAGCAAATTATTTGGGTTACTACACTCACCGAAAACAAAGCTTACGTTTAAACACACAGTTGCAACACAACATTTGAAAAAATAAATTTATTGGCTGCCGTAACTTGTAGACAGAGAACTATACAAAAGTTAAAAGCAATAATTACGCTAGAAGTGAGTGTCACCTTCTGATTAAGGAACTGCCTTATTCTGTTGATGCCACACAAGAAAATTAATAACAGATACGCCGACATTAGATATACACAATGTCGTGCGTCAATGCAGAGCTACTATTATCCAATAGAATCCGGTCATTCACTAGTGTTTAATATCTGAATGCGGCGCGTCATGTGGCGAAAATGTAGGAAACAAAAGAAACAGATGCGCTACAAAATCTACGTGTAATGACAGGGAAAGAAAAAAAATTGCAAGGAAAGCCCTTTTAACGTAGCATTTTGATGTGTATACGATAATCAGTGCAAAGGTTTTGCTAGGAGCGGCGTACCCACTATTTCTTGAAGAGGGGGGGGGGGGGCAAAGTACATACGATCTGACTTTCTCTCTCTCCACAGACATTTTATATATGTATATATTCAAGAAATCAAAGCACGTTGGAATACACATAACAGGACTTCACTGACGTTTCGGCTGGGCTCCGCCCTTCATCAAAATTGCGATAACAAGCACACAGAGCTCAATTTATACATTTTCGCCGTAAGAGAGCGAACAAGACAAGAAAAAGTACAAATTAAAAAAAGGACTACAACAAACACGTCAGTGGAACCTTGTGCGTGCACAGAGTGGCATGATTAAAAAAATGAAAAAGTGAATACAACAAGGCTCTGAAAACGAGCTCGTAAATCGTAGGTAGCCTATGACCACAGGCGCGCAGAAGTTTAGTGTCATCATGAATGTCAACATGTCTAATGACTCTTGTGAAGCTCATCAAAAACGACGGGCATACACAGTAGTGCTATGAAGGGATACAAAGTTGCGCGTACATAGAGTGTCATTATGAAAACATATTTACAAAAGGCATGCCAGGGGTCACTGCTGTGAGTAGAGCATTTGACCACAAAGACGGTCAATACACCCTCACCTGGCCGTAGGACTCCTGCACCGTGACCCCCACTAACCTCTGATTTGAACGAACCGTGACCCATTACATTCTTTCTGTTTGCAGGCATTTTTTATACACAGTCTATGAGTGTATGAAAACAAATTTAACATACATGGAAGATTTCATGACAAGATTAGGTAATAAACATCAAGATAATTTCGAATGAAAGCTGCCAAAATATGTATATAACTTCATAAACATACCATATAATATTTGTTATATAGCCGTTACAAATGCATGCACATATTTATATAATTCATAGAACAGGAGAACGTCGTAAAAAAGAATAAAAAAATAGAATAACAAGTCTTTACTGACGTTTCGGCCGCACAGTCAAATATCAAAATAGAAAATTAGGGAAGAATGACAGCTACAAATGCAGGTGCACACCTTTTCATCTCAAAAGAAACCAAAAGTGGCATTTGATGTGCATAATGTCGTGGGTCGCTGCAAAACTACAATTATCCAGTAGAATCCGGTCAATCACTAGTTTTTAACATCTGAAGACAGCTTCATGTGTCGAAAATTTAGGACAAGGAATAAATACACGGGCTAGAATATGTACGTGTCATGGCAGGGAAACAAAAAAAGATGCAAAGAAAGCCCTTTTAACGTAGAATTTTGAGGTGGATACGGTAATCAGTACAAAAGTTTTGCTAGCAGTGGCATACCAACTATTTCATGAAGAAGCGGGGTGGGCAAAGTACAAACTATCTCACTCTCTCTCTGTAAATAACGAAAAGCTAGGAAATTGTTGTTTTTATTGCATTACCGAAGAAAAAAGAAAATACGGAAAAAAAGAAAAAAAAAGGTTTGCGAGACACAAAAAAAATTCGTTTTATGAAGATGCCAATCGGTTTGAAGGTCACTGACCCGAACAACCCTGCCAACGACTGACACTTTCCCAGAAGCAGAAGGTGGAGAGGGAAACAATGGAAGGGAAGCGTTCGCCTCTATGAGCTCCGTCGTACATTCAGTTGGCCGCTTACTTCGCTGCCGATCGGTCGTCGCCGAGAACTTTGTTCGAGACCGCACCGAGTAAGTACCAGCATGAGTTTCAGCAATTGCCTAAGCTTCACCGCTCTTCTCTTGCAGGCGATAGAGAAGATCCTGGAGATCGAAGACGGCGACAAGGCCGTAAGCCTTCACCGTCGCGTATTGCTGGAGCAGCTGTTGAAAAAGTGGGCATGGCTGGACGACTCCGAGAGCAGTAGCAGTTCTAGCGACGACGACGACGGTGGGCCACCTGCTCCAGCCATCGCTGGCGTGAAGCGTGATCGAGATGTTGGCGACAATGAGGTCAAGCAGTCATCGAACGAGAATGCGGCAGATCAAGCAGGTGCCTCGCCCACTTTTGCAGATGCAGAACCTGGACCGTCCAAGCGCCCGAGAGTGGACGAAGAACAGTGCCTGGATTGCCGTCCAGGGCCTAGCGGTCTTCAGTCCAGTCACATCCCAGCGGGGGTCGACGACGAGGATGACCCGTATCCTGTGAAAGTCGCGCCATTCCCAGACTGGCTGGACTTTGCAGGCACGGTGGCTGATGAACCAGTGCAAGACCCGGATCTTTCTTTTCTTGACCTCTAGTGCTTTGTAGTATATATCTTTGTTTGCTTTCTTGATTTTAGTGTAATAGTATACAGCGCTTCGTTACATATGTTATCGTTGCCGACGTGAACTGTTTTATGAATGTGTATATGATATTCTTGATAAATTTTTTGTATTATTGCACATGCTCCTTCTTGATGTGTATTGCGTTTTGGTGTATATTGTCTGTTATGCTACTTTTTGTTTCTTACCAAGCCGGACCTCGTTGTTCAATTTATTGCGGTTAGTATCAAATGTTACATGAAGTTTTTCATTGGTGCGTGCAAAGAAAAGTGAAATAAAAGCAAATTATTTGGGTTACTACACTCACCGAAAACAAAGCTTACGTTTAAACACACAGTTGCAACACAACATTTGAAAAAATAAATTTATTGGCTGCCGTAACTTGTAGACAGAGAACTATACAAAAGTTAAAAGCAATAATTACGCTAGAAGTGAGTGTCACCTTCTGATTAAGGAATTGCCTTATTCTGTTGATGACACACAAGAAAATTAATAACAGATACGCCGACATTAGATATACACAATGTCGTGCGTCAATGCAGAGCTACTATTATCCAATAGAATCCGGTCATTCACTAGTTTTTAATATCTGAATGCGGCGCGTCATGTGGCGAAAATGTAGGACACAAAAGAAACAGATGCGCTACAAAATCTACGTGTAATGACAGGGAAACAAAAAAAATTGCAAGGAAAGCCCTTTTAACGTAGCATTTTGATGTGTATACGATAATCAGTGCAAAGGTTTTGCTAGGAGCGGCGTACCCACTATTTCTTGAAGAGGGGGGGGGGGGGGGCAAAGTACATACGATCTGACTTTCTCTCTCTCCACAGACATTTTATATATGTATATATTCAAGAAATCAAAGCACGTTGGAATACACATAACAGGACTGCACTGACGTTTCGGCTGGGCTCCGGCCTTCATCAAAAGTGCGATAACAAGCACACAGAGCTCAATTTATACATTTTCGCCGTAAGAGAGCGAACAAGACAAGAAAAAGTACAAATTAAAAAAAGGACTACAACAAACACGTCAATGGAAACTTGTGCGTGCACAGAGTGGCATTATTTAAAAAGAAAATGAAAAAGTGAATACAACAAGGCTCTGAAAACGAGCTCGTAAATCGTGGGTAGCCTATGACCACAGGCGCGCACAGGTTTAGTGTCGTCATGAATGTCAACATGTCTAATGACTCTTGTGAAGCTCATCAAAAACGACGGGCATACACAGTAGTGCTATGAAGGGATACAAAGTTGCGCGTACATAGAGTGTCATTATGAAAACATATTAACAAAAGGCATGCCAGGGGTCACTGCTGTGAGTAGAGCATTTGACCACAAAGACGGTCAATACACCCTCACCTGGCCGTAGGACTCCTGCACCGTGACCCCCACTAACCTCTGATTTGAACGAACCGTGACCCATTACATTCTTTGTGTTTGCAGGCATTTTTTATACACAGTCTATGAGTGTATGAAAACAAATTTAACATACATGGAAGACTTCATGACAAGATTAGGTAATAAACATCAAGATAATTTCGAATGAAAGCTGCCAAAATATGTATATAACTTCATAAACATACCATATAATATTTGTTATATAGCCGTTACGAAATGCATGCACATATTTATATAATTCATAGAACAGGAGAACGTCGTAAAAAAGAATAAAAAAAATAGAATAACAGGTCTTTACTGACGTTTCGGCCGCACAGTCAAATATCAAAATAGAAAATTAGGGAAGAATGACAGCTACAAATGCAGGTGCACACCTTTTGATCTCAAAAGAAACCAAAAGTGGCATTTGATGTGCATAATGTCGTGGGTCGCTGCAAAACTACAATTATCCAGTAGAATCCGGTCAATCACTAGTTTTTAACATCTGAAGACAGCTTCATGTGTCGAAAATTTAGGACAAGGAATAAATACACGGGCTAGAATATGTACGTGTCATGGCAGGGAAACAAAAAAAGATGCAAAGAAAGCCCTTTTAACGTAGAATTTTGAGGTGGATACGGTAATCCGTACAAAAGTTTTGCTAGCAGTGGCATACCAACTATTTCATGAAGAAGCGGGGTGGGCAAAGTACAAACTATCTCACTCTCTCTCTGTAAATAACGAAAAGCTAGGAAATTGTTGTTTTTATTGCATTACCGAAGAAAAAAGAAAATACGGAAAAAAAGAAAAAAAAAGGTTTGCGAGACACAAAAAAAAATCGTTTTATGAAGATGCCAATCGGTTTGAAGGTCACTGACCCGAACAACCCTGCCAACGACTGACACTTTCCCAGAAGCAGGAGGTGGAGAGGGAAACAATGGAAGGGAAGCGTTCGCCTCTATGAGCTCCGTCGGACATTCAGTTGGCCGCTTACTTCGCTGCCGATCGGTCGTCGCCGAGAACTTTGTTCGAGACCGCACCGAGTAAGTACCAGCATGAGTTTCAGCAATTGCCTAAACGTCACCGCTCTTCTCTTGCAGGCGATAGAGAAGATCCAGGAGATCGAAGACGGCGACAAGGCCGTAAGCCTTCACCGTCGCGTCTTGCTGGAGCAGCTGTTGAAAAAGTGGGCATGGCTGGACGACTCCGAGAGCAGTAGCAGTTCTAGCGACGACGACGACGGTGGGCCACCTGCTCCAGCCATCGCTGGCGTGAAGCGTGATCGAGATGTTGGCGACAATGAGGTCAAGCAGTCATCGAACGAGAATGCGGCAGATCAAGGAGGTGCCTCGCCCACTTTTGCAGATGCAGAACCTGGACCGTCCAAGCGCCCGAGAGTGGACGAAGAACAGTGCCTGGATTGCCGTCCAGGGCCTAGCGGTCTTCAGTCCAGTCACATCCCAGCGGAGGTCGACGACGAGGATGACCCGTATCCTGTGAAAGTCGCGCCATTCCCAGACTGGCTGGACTTTGCAGGCACGGTGGCTGATGAACCAGTGCAAGACCCGGATCTTTCTTTTCTTGACCTCTAGTGCTTTGTAGTATATATCTTTGTTTGCTTTCTTGATTTTAGTGTAATAGTATACAGCGCTTCGTTACATATGTTATCGTTGCCGACATGAACTGTTTTATGAATGTGTATATGATATTGTTGATAAATTGTTTGTATTATTGCACATGCCCCTTCTTGATGTGTATTGCGTTTTGGTGTATATTGTCTGTTATGCTACTTTTTGTTTCTTACCAAGCCGGACCTCGTTGTTCAATTTATTGCGGTTAGTATCAAATGTTACATGAAGTTTTTCATTGGTGCGTGCAAAGAAAAGTGAAATAAAAGCAAATTATTTGGGTTACTACACTCACCGAAAACAAAGCTTACGTTTAAACACACAGTTGCAACACAACATTTGAAAAAATAAATTTATTGGCTGCCGTAACTTGTAGACAGAGAACTATACAAAAGTTAAAAGCAATAATTACGCTAGAAGTGAGTGTCACCTTCTGATTAAGGAATTGCCTTATTCTGTTGATGACACACAAGAAAATTAATAACAGATACGCCGACATTAGATATACACAATGTCGTGCGTCAATGCAGAGCTACTATTATCCAATAGAATCCGGTCATTCACTAGTGTTTAATATCTGAATGCGGCGCGTCATGTGGCGAAAATGTAGGACACAAAAGAAACAGATGCGCTACAAAATCTACGTGTAATGACAGGGAAACAAAAAAAAAATTGCAAGGAAAGCCCTTTTAACGTAGCATTTTGATGTGTATACGATAATCAGTGCAAAGGTTTTGCTAGGAGCGGCGTACCCACTATTTCTTGAAGAGGGGGGGGGGGGGCCATAGTACATACGATCTGACTTTCTCTCTCTCCACAGACATTCTATATATGTATATATTCAAGAAATCAAAGCACGTTGGAATACACATAACAGGACTGCACTGACGTTTCGGCTGGGCTCCGGCCTTCATCAAAAGTGCGATAACAAGCACACAGAGCTCAATTTATACATTTTCGCCGTAAGAGAGCGAACAAGACAAGAAAAAGTACAAATTAAAAAAAGGACTACAACAAACACGTCAATGGAAACTTGTGCGTGCACAGAGTGGCATTATTAAAAAGAAAATGAAAAAGTGAATACAACAAGGCCCTGAAAACGAGCTCGTAAATCGTAGGTAGCCTATGACCACAGGCGCGCAGAGGTTTAGTGTCGTCATGAATGTCAACATGTCTAATGACTCTTGTGAAGCTCATCAAAAACGACGGGCATACACAGTAGTGCTATGAAGGGATACAAAGTTGCGCGTACATAGAGTGTCATTATGAAAACATATTAACAAAAGGCATGCCAGGGGTCACTGCTGTGAGTATAGCATTTGACCACAAAGATGGTCAATACACCCTCACCTGGCCGTAGGACTCCTGCACCGTGACCCCCACTAACCTCTGATTTGAACGAACCGTGACCCATTACATTCTTTGTGTTTGCAGGCATTTTTTATACACAGTCTATGAGTGTATGAAAACAAATTTAACATACATGGAAGATTTCATGACAAGATTAGGTAATAAACATCAAGATAATTTCGAATGAAAGCTGCCAAAATATGTATATAACTTCATAAACATACCATATAATATTTGTTATATAGCCGTTACGAAATGCATGCACATATTTATATAATTCATAGAACAGGAGAACGTCGTAAAAAAGAATAAAAAAATAGAATAACAGGTCTTTACTGACGTTTCGGCCGCACAGTCAAATATCAAAATAGAAATAGAAAATTAGGGAAGAATGACAGCTACAAATGCAGGTGCACACCTTTTGATCTCAAAAGAAACCAAAAGTGGCATTTGATGTGCATAATGTCGTGGGTCGCTGCAAAACTACAATTATCCAGTAGAATCCGGTCAATCACTAGTTTTTAACATCTGAAGACAGCTTCATGTGTCGAAAATTTAGGACAAGGAATAAATACACGGGCTAGAATATGTACGTGTCATGGCAGGGAAACAAAAAAAGATGCAAAGAAAGCCCTTTTAACGTAGAATTTTGAGGTGGATACGGTAATCAGTACAAAAGTTTTGCTAGCAGTGGCATACCAACTATTTCATGAAGAAGCGGGGTGGGCAAAGTACAAACTATCTCACTCTCTCTCTGTAAATAACGAAAAGCTAGGAAATTGTTGTTTTTATTGCATTACCGAAGAAAAAAGAAAATACGGAAAAAAAGAAAAAAAAAGGTTTGCGAGACACAAAAAAAAATTCGTTTTATGAAGATGCCAATCGGTTTGAAGGTCACTGACCCGAACAACCCTGCCAACGACTGACACTTTCCCAGAAGCAGGAGGTGGAGAGGGAAACAATGGAAGGGAAGCGTTCGCCTCTATGAGCTCCGTCGGACATTCAGTTGGCCGCTTACTTCGCTGCCGATCGGTCGTCGCCGAGAACTTTGTTCGAGACCGCACCGAGTAAGTACCAGCATGAGTTTCAGCAATTGCCTAAACGTCACCGCTCTTCTCTTGCAGGCGATAGAGAAGATCCAGGAGATCGAAGACGGCGACAAGGCCGTAAGCCTTCACCGTCGCGTCTTGCTGGAGCAGCTGTTGAAAAAGTGGGCATGGCTGGACGACTCCGAGAGCAGTAGCAGTTCTAGCGACGACGACGACGGTGGGCCACCTGCTCCAGCCATCGCTGGCGTGAAGCGTGATCGAGATGTTGGCGACAATGAGGTCAAGCAGTCATCGAACGAGAATGCGGCAGATCAAGGAGGTGCCTCGCCCACTTTTGCAGATGCAGAACCTGGACCGTCCAAGCGCCCGAGAGTGGACGAAGAACAGTGCCTGGATTGCCGTCCAGGGCCTAGCGGTCTTCAGTCCAGTCACATCCCAGCGGAGGTCGACGACGAGGATGACCCGTATCCTGTGAAAGTCGCGCCATTCCCAGACTGGCTGGACTTTGCAGGCACGGTGGCTGATGAACCAGTGCAAGACCCGGATCTTTCTTTTCTTGACCTCTAGTGCTTTGTAGTATATATCTTTGTTTGCTTTCTTGATTTTAGTGTAATAGTATACAGCGCTTCGTTACATATGTTATCGTTGCCGACATGAACTGTTTTATGAATGTGTATATGATATTGTTGATAAATTGTTTGTATTATTGCACATGCCCCTTCTTGATGTGTATTGCGTTTTGGTGTATATTGTCTGTTATGCTACTTTTTGTTTCTTACCAAGCCGGACCTCGTTGTTCAATTTATTGCTGTTAGTATCAAATGTTACATGAAGTTTTTCATTGGTGCGTGCAAAGAAAAGTGAAATAAAAGCAAATTATTTGGGTTACTACACTCACCGAAAACAAAGCTTACGTTTAAACACACAGTTGCAACACAACATTTGAAAAAATAAATTTATTGGCTGCCGTAACTTGTAGACAGAGAACTATACAAAAGTTAAAAGCAATAATTACGCTAGAAGTGAGTGTCACCTTCTGATTAAGGAATTGCCTTATTCTGTTGATGACACACAAGAAAATTAATAACAGATACGCCGACATTAGATATACACAATGTCGTGCGTCAATGCAGAGCTACTATTATCCAATAGAATCCGGTCATTCACTAGTGTTTAATATCTGAATGCGGCGCGTCATGTGGCGAAAATGTAGGACACAAAAGAAACAGATGCGCTACAAAATCTACGTGTAATGACAGGGAAACAAAAAAAATTGCAAGGAAAGCCCTTTTAACGTAGCATTTTGATGTGTATACGATAATCAGTGCAAAGGTTTTGCTAGGAGCGGCGTACCCACTATTTCTTGAAGAGGGGGGGGGGGGGGGCAAAGTACATACGATCTGACTTTCTCTCTCTCCACAGACATTTTATATATGTATATATTCAAGAAATCAAAGCACGTTGGAATACACATAACAGGACTTCACTGACGTTTCGGCTGGGCTCCGGCCTTCATCAAAAGTGCGATAACAAGCACACAGAGGTCAATTTATACATTTTCGCCGTAAGAGAGCGAACAAGACAAGAAAAAGTACAAATTAAAAAAAGGACTACAACAAACACGTCAGTGGAACCTTGTGCGTGCACAGAGTGGCATGATTAAAAAAATGAAAAAGTTAATACAACAAGGCTGTGAAAACGAGCTAGTAAATCGTGGGTAGCCTATGACCACAGGCGCGCACAGGTTTAGTGTCGTCATGAATGTCAACATGTCTAATGACTCTTGTGAAGCTCATCAAAAACGACGGGCATACACAGTAGTGCTATGAAGGGATACAACGTTGCGCGTACATAGAGTGTCATTATGAAAACATATTAACAAAAGGCATGCCAGGGGTCACTGCTGCGAGAAGAGCATTTGACCACAAAGACGGTCAATACACCCTCACCTGGCCGTAGGACTCCTGCACCGTGACCCCCACTAACCTCTGATTTGAACGAACCGTGACCCATTACATTCTTTGTGTTTGCAGGCATTTTTTATACACAGTCTATGAGTGTATGAAAACAAATTTAACATACATGGAAGACTTCATGACAAGATTAGGTAATAAACATCAAGATAATTTCGAATGAAAGCTGCCAAAATATCTATATAACTTCATAAACATACCATATAATATTTGTTATATAGCCGTTACGAAATGCATGCACATATTTATATAATTCATAGAACAGGAGAACGTCGTAAAAAAGAATAAAAAAATAGAATAACAGGTCTTTACTGACGTTTCGGCCGCACAGTCAAATATCAAAATAGAAAATTAGGGAAGAATGACAGCTACAAATGCAGGTGCACACCTTTTGATCTCAAAAGAAACCAAAAGTGGCATTTGATGTGCATAATGTCGTGGGTCGCTGCAAAACTACAATTATCCAGTATAATCCGGTCAATCACTAGTTTTTAACATCTGAAGACAGCTTCATGTGTCGAAAATTTAGGACAAGGAATAAATACACGGGCTAGAATATGTACGTGTCATGGCAGGGAAACAAAAAAGATGCAAAGAAAGCCCTTTTAACGTAGAATTTTGAGGTGGATACGGTAATCCGTACAAAAGTTTCGCTAGCAGTGGCATACCAACTATTTCATGAAGAAGCGGGGTGGGCAAAGTACAAACTATCTCACTCTCTCTCTGTAAATAACGAAAAGCTAGGAAATTGTTGCTTTTATTGCATTACCGAAGAAAAAAGAAAATACGGAAAAAAGAAAAAAAAGGTTTGCGAGACACAAAAAAATTCGTTTTATGAAGATGCCAATCGGTTTGAAGGTCACTGACCCGAACAACCCTGCCAACGACTGACACTTTCCCAGAAGCAGGAGGTGGAGAGGGAAACAATGGAAGGGAAGCGTTCGCCTCTATGAGCTCCGTCGGACATTCAGTTGGCCGCTTACTTCGCTGCCGATCGGTCGTCGCCGAGAACTTTGTTCGAGACCGCACCGAGTAAGTACCAGCATGAGTTTCAGCAATTGCCTAAACGTCACCGCTCTTCTCTTGCAGGCGATAGAGAAGATCCAGGAGATCGAAGACGGCGACAAGGCCGTAAGCCTTCACCGTCGCGTCTTGCTGGAGCAGCTGTTGAAAAAGTGGGCATGGCTGGACGACTCCGAGAGCAGTAGCAGTTCTAGCGACGACGACGACGGTGGGCCACCTGCTCCAGCCATCGCTGGCGTGAAGCGTGATCGAGATGTTGGCGACAATGAGGTCAAGCAGTCATCGAACGAGAATGCGGCAGATCAAGCAGGTGCCTCGCCCACTTTTGCAGATGCAGAACCTGGACCGTCCAAGCGCCCGAGAGTGGACGAAGAACAGTGCCTGGATTGCCGTCCAGGGCCTAGCGGTCTTCAGTCCAGTCACATCCCAGCGGGGGTCGACGACGAGGATGACCCGTATCCTGTGAAAGTCGCGCCATTCCCAGACTGGCTGGACTTTGCAGGCACGGTGGCTGATGAACCAGTGCAAGACCCGGATCTTTCTTTTCTTGACCTCTAGTGCTTTGTAGTATATATCTTTGTTTGCTTTCTTGATTTTAGTGTAATAGTATACAGCGCTTCGTTACATATGTTATCGTTGCCGACATGAACTGTTTTATGAATGTGTATATGATATTGTTGATAAATTGTTTGTATTATTGCACATGCCCCTTCTTGATGTGTATTGCGTTTTGGTGTATATTGTCTGTTATGCTACTTTTTGTTTCTTACCAAGCCGGACCTCGTTGTTCAATTTATTGCGGTTAGTATCAAATGTTACATGAAGTTTTTCATTGGTGCGTGCAAAGAAAAGTGAAATAAAAGCAAATTATTTGGGTTACTACACTCACCGAAAACAAAGCTTACGTTTAAACACACAGTTGCAACACAACATTTGAAAAAATAAATTTATTGGCTGCCGTAACTTGTAGACAGAGAACTATACAAAAGTTAAAAGCAATAATTACGCTAGAAGTGAGTGTCACCTTCTGATTAAGGAATTGCCTTATTCTGTTGATGACACACAAGAAAATTAATAACAGATACGCCGACATTAGATATACACAATGTCGTGCGTCAATGCAGAGCTACTATTATCCAATAGAATCCGGTCATTCACTAGTGTTTAATATCTGAATGCGGCGCGTCATGTGGCGAAAATGTAGGACACAAAAGAAACAGATGCGCTACAAAATCTACGTGTAATGACAGGGAAACAAAAAAAATTGCAAGGAAAGCCCTTTTAACGTAGCATTTTGATGTGTATACGATAATCAGTGCAAAGGTTTTGCTAGGAGCGGCGTACCCACTATTTCTTGAAGAGGGGGGGGGGGGGGCAAAGTACATACGATCTGACTTTCTCTCTCTCCACAGACATTTATATATGTATATATTCAAGAAATCAAAGCACGTTGGAATACACATAACAGGACTTCACTGACGTTTCGGCTGGGCTCCGGCCTTCATCAAAAGTGCGATAACAAGCACACAGAGCTCAATTTATACATTTTCGCCGTAAGAGAGCGAACAAGACAAGAAAAAGTACAAATTAAAAAAAGGACTACAACAAACACGTCAGTGGAACCTTGTGCGTGCACAGAGTGGCATGATTAAAAAAATGAAAAAGTGAATACAACAAGGCTCTGAAAACGAGCTCGTAAATCGTAGGTAGCCTATGACCACAGGCGCGCAGAGGTTTAGTGTCGTCATGAATGTCAACATGTCTAATGACTCTTGTGAAGCTCATCAAAAACGACGGGCATACACAGTAGTGCTATGAAGGGATACAAAGTTGCGCGTACATAGAGTGTCATTATGAAAACATATTAACAAAAGGCATGCCAGGGGTCACTGCTGTGAGTAGAGCATTTGACCACAAAGACGGTCAATACACCCTCACCTGGCCGTAGGACTCCTGCACCGTGACCCCCACTAACCTCTGATTTGAACGAACCGTGACCCATTACATTCTTTGTGTTTGCAGGCATTTTTTATACACAGTCTATGAGTGTATGAAAACAAATTTAACATACATGGAAGACTTCATGACAAGATTAGGTAATAAACATCAAGATAATTTCGAATGAAAGCTGCCAAAATATGTATATAACTTCATAAACATACCATATAATATTTGTTATATAGCCGTTACGAAATGCATGCACATATTTATATAATTCATAGAACAGGAGAACGTCGTAAAAAAGAATAAAAAAATAGAATAACAGGTCTTTACTGACGTTTCGGCCGCACAGTCAAATATCAAAATAGAAAATTAGGGAAGAATGACAGCTACAAATGCAGGTGCACACCTTTTCATCTCAAAAGAAACCAAAAGTGGCATTTGATGTGCATAATGTCGTGGGTCGCTGCAAAACTACAATTATCCAGTATAATCCGGTCAATCACTAGTTTTTAACATCTGAAGACAGCTTCATATGTCGAAAATTTAGGACAAGGAATAAATACACGGGCTAGAATATGTACGTGTCATGGCAGAGAAACAAAAAAAGATGCAAAGAAAGCCCTTTTAACGTAGAATTTTGAGGTGGATACGGTAATCAGTACAAAAGTTTTGCTAGCAGTGGCATACCAACTATTTCATGAAGAAGCGGGGTGGGCAAAGTACAAACTATCTCACTCTCGCTCTGTAAATAACGAAAAGCTAGGAAATTGTTGTTTTTATTGCATTACCGAAGAAAAAAGAAAATACGGAAAAAAAGAAAAAAAAAGGTTTGCGAGACACAAAAAAAATTCGTTTTATGAAGATGCCAATCGGTTTGAAGGTCACTGACCCGAACAACCCTGCCAACGACTGACACTTTCCCAGAAGCAGAAGGTGGAGAGGGAAACAATGGAAGGGAAGCGTTCGCCTCTATGAGCTCCGTCGTACATTCAGTTGGCCGCTTACTTCGCTGCCGATCGGTCGTCGCCGAGAACTTTGTTCGAGACCGCACCGAGTAAGTACCAGCATGAGTTTCAGCAATTGCCTAAACGTCACCGCTCTTCTCTTGCAGGCGATAGAGAAGATCCAGGAGATCGAAGACGGCGACAAGGCCGTAAGCCTTCACCGTCGCGTCTTGCTGGAGCAGCTGTTGAAAAAGTGGGCATGGCTGGACGACTCCGAGAGCAGTAGCAGTTCTAGCGACGACGACGACGGTGGGCCACCTGCTCCAGCCATCGCTGGCGTGAAGCGTGATCGAGATGTTGGCGACAATGAGGTCAAGCAGTCATCGAACGAGAATGCGGCAGATCAAGCAGGTGCCTCGCCCACTTTTGCAGATGCAGAACCTGGACCGTCCAAGCGCCCGAGAGTGGACGAAGAACAGTGCCTGGATTGCCGTCCAGGGCCTAGCGGTCTTCAGTCCAGTCACATCCCAGCGGGGGTCGACGACGAGGATGACCCGTATCCTGTGAAAGTCGCGCCATTCCCAGACTGGCTGGACTTTGCAGGCACGGTGGCTGATGAACCAGTGCAAGACCCGGATCTTTCTTTTCTTGACCTCTAGTGCTTTGTAGTATATATCTTTGTTTGCTTTCTTGATTTTAGTGTAATAGTATACAGCGCTTCGTTACATATGTTATCGTTGCCGACGTGAACTGTTTTATGAATGTGTATATGATATTGTGGATAAATTGTTTGTATTATTGCACATGCCCCTTCTTGATGTGTATTGCGTTTTGGTGTATATTGTCTGTTATGCTACTTTTTGTTTCTTACCAAGCCGGACCTCGTTGTTCAATTTATTGCTGTTAGTATCAAATGTTACATGAAGTTTTTCATTGGTGCGTGCAAAGAAAAGTGAAATAAAAGCAAATTATTTGGGTTACTACACTCACCGAAAACAAAGCTTACGTTTAAACACACAGTTGCAACACAACATTTGAAAAAATAAATTTATTGGCTGCCGTAACTTGTAGACAGAGAACTATACAAAAGTTAAAAGCAATAATTACGCTAGAAGTGAGTGTCACCTTCTGATTAAGGAACTGCCTTATTCTGTTGATGCCACACAAGAAAATTAATAACAGATACGCCGACATTAGATATACACAATGTCGTGCGTCAATGCAGAGCTACTATTATCCAATAGAATCCGGTCATTCACTAGTGTTTAATATCTGAATGCGGCGCGTCATGTGGCGAAAATGTAGGAAACAAAAGAAACAGATGCGCTACAAAATCTACGTGTAATGACAGGGAAAGAAAAAAAATTGCAAGGAAAGCCCTTTTAACGTAGCATTTTGATGTGTATACGATAATCAGTGCAAAGGTTTTGCTAGGAGCGGCGTACCCACTATTTCTTGAAGAGGGGGGGGGGGGGCAAAGTACATACGATCTGACTTTCTCTCTCTCCACAGACATTTTATATATGTATATATTCAAGAAATCAAAGCACGTTGGAATACACATAACAGGACTTCACTGACGTTTCGGCTGGGCTCCGCCCTTCATCAAAATTGCGATAACAAGCACACAGAGCTCAATTTATACATTTTCGCCGTAAGAGAGCGAACAAGACAAGAAAAAGTACAAATTAAAAAAAGGACTACAACAAACACGTCAGTGGAAACTTGTGCGTGCACAGAGTGGCATGATTAAAAAAATGAAAAAGTGAATACAACAAGGCTCTGAAAACGAGCTCGTAAATCGTAGGTAGCCTATGACCACAGGCGCGCAGAAGTTTAGTGTCGTCATGAATGTCAACATGTCTAATGACTCTTGTGAAGCTCATCAAAAACGACGGGCATACACAGTAGTGCTATGAAGGGATACAAAGTTGCGCGTACATAGAGTGTCATTATGAAAACATATTAACAAAAGGCATGCCAGGGGTCACTGCTGCGAGAAGAGCATTTGACCACAAAGACGGTCAATACACCCTCACCTGGCCGTAGGACTCCTGCACCGTGACCCCCACTAACCTCTGATTTGAACGAACCGTGACCCATTACATTCTTTCTGTTTGCAGGCATTTTTTATACACAGTCTATGAGTGCATGAAAACAAATTTAACATACATGGAAGATTTCATGACAAGATTAGGTAATAAACATCAAGATAATTTCGAATGAAAGCTGCCAAAATATGTATATAACTTCATAAACATACCATATAATATTTGTTATATAGCCGTTACGAAATGCATGCACATATTTATATAATTCATAGAACAGGAGAACGTCGTAAAAAAGAATAAAAAAAATAGAATAACAGGTCTTTACTGACGTTTCGGCCGCACAGTCAAATATCAAAATAGAAAATTAGGGAAGAATGACAGCTACAAATGCAGGTGCACACCTTTTCATCTCAAAAGAAACCAAAAGTGGCATTTGATGTGCATAATGTCGTGGGTCGCTGCAAAACTACAATTATCCAGTATAATCCGGTCAATCACTAGTTTTTAACATCTGAAGACAGCTTCATATGTCGAAAATTTAGGACAAGGAATAAATACACGGGCTAGAATATGTACGTGTCATGGCAGAGAAACAAAAAAAGATGCAAAGAAAGCCCTTTTAACGTAGAATTTTGAGGTGGATACGGTAATCAGTACAAAAGTTTTGCTAGCAGTGGCATACCAACTATTTCATGAAGAAGCGGGGTGGGCAAAGTACAAACTATCTCACTCTCGCTCTGTAAATAACGAAAAGCTAGGAAATTGTTGTTTTTATTGCATTACCGAAGAAAAAAGAAAATACGGAAAAAAAGAAAAAAAAAGGTTTGCGAGACACAAAAAAAAATTCGTTTTATGAAGATGCCAATCGGTTTGAAGGTCACTGACCCGAACAACCTTGCCAACGACTGACACTTTCCCAGAAGCAGAAGGTGGAGAGGGAAACAATGGAAGGGAAGCGTTCGCCTCTATGAGCTCCGTCGTACATTCAGTTGGCCGCTTACTTCGCTGCCGATTGGTCGTCGCCGAGAACTTTGTTCGAGACCGCACCGAGTAAGTACCAGCATGAGTTTCAGCAATTGCCTAAACGTCACCGCTCTTCTCTTGCAGGCGATAGAGAAGATCCAGGAGATCGAAGACGGCGACAAGGCCGTAAGCCTTCACCGTCGCGTCTTGCTGGAGCAGCTGTTGAAAAAGTGGGCATGGCTGGACGACTCCGAGAGCAGTAGCAGTTCTAGCGACGACGACGACGGTGGGCCACCTGCTCCAGCCATCGCTGGCGTGAAGCGTGATCTAGATGTTGGCGACAATGAGGTCAAGCAGTCATCGAACGAGAATGCGGCAGATCAAGGAGGTGCCTCGCCCACTCTTGCAGATGCAGAACCTGGACCGTCCAAGCGCCCGAGAGTGGACGAAGAACAGTGCCTGGATTGCCGTCCAGGGCCTAGCGGTCTTCAGTCCAGTCACATCCCAGCGGAGGTCGATGACGAGGATGACCCGTATCCTGTGAAAGTCGCGCCATTCCCAGACTGGCTGGACTTTGCAGGCACGGTGGCTGATGAACCAGTGCAAGACCCGGATCTTTCTTTTCTTGACCTCTAGTGCTTTGTAGTATATATCTTTGTTTGCTTTCTTGATTTTAGTGTAATAGTATACAGCGCTTCGTTACATATGTTATCGTTGCCGACGTGAACTGTTTTATGAATGTTTATATGATATTCTTGATAAATTGCTTGTATTATTGCACATGCCCCTTCTTGATGTGTATTGCGTTTTGGTGTATATTGTCTGCTATGCTACTTTTTGTTTCTTACCAAGCCGGACCTCGTTGTTCAATTTATTGCTGTTAGTATCAAATGTTACATGAAGTTTTTCATTGGTGCGTGCAAAGAAAAGTGAAATAAAAGCAAATTATTTGGGTTACTACACTCACCGAAAACAAAGCTTACGTTTAAACACACAGTTGCAACACAACATTTGAAAAAATAAATTTATTGGCTGCCGTAACTTGTAGACAGAGAACTATACAAAAGTTAAAAGCAATAATTACGCTAGAAGTGAGTGTCACCTTCTGATTAAGGAACTGCCTTATTCTGTTGATGCCACACAAGAAAATTAATAACAGATACGCCGACATTAGATATACACAATGTCGTGCGTCAATGCAGAGCTACTATTATCCAATAGAATCCGGTCATTCACTAGTGTTTAATATCTGAATGCGGCGCGTCATGTGGCGAAAATGTAGGAAACAAAAGAAACAGATGCGCTACAAAATCTACGTGTAATGACAGGGAAAGAAAAAAAAATTGCAAGGAAAGCCCTTTTAACGTAGCATTTTGATGTGTATACGATAATCAGTGCAAAGGTTTTGCTAGGAGCGGCGTACCCACTATTTCTTGAAGAGGGGGGGGGGGGGCAAAGTACATACGATCTGACTTTCTCTCTCTCCACAGACATTTTATATATGTATATATTCAAGAAATCAAAGCACGTTGGAATACACATAACAGGACTTCACTGACGTTTCGGCTGGGCTCCGCCCTTCATCAAAATTGCGATAACAAGCACACAGAGCTCAATTTATACATTTTCGCCGTAAGAGAGCGAACAAGACAAGAAAAAGTACAAATTAAAAAAAGGACTACAACAAACACGTCAGTGGAACCTTGTGCGTGCACAGAGTGGCATGATTAAAGGAATGAAAAAGTGAATACAACAAGGCTCTGAAAACGAGCTCGTAAATCGTAAGTAGCCTATGACCACAGGCGCGCAGAAGGTTTAGTGTCGTCATGAATGTCAACATGTCTAATGACTCTTGTGAAGCTCATCAAAAACGACGGGCATACACAGTAGTGCTATGAAGGGATACAAAGTTGCGCGTACATAGAGTGTCATTATGAAAACATATTAACAAAAGGCATGCCAGGGGTCACTGCTGCGAGAAGAGCATTTGACCACAAAGACTGGTCATACACCCTCACCTGGCCGTAGGACTCCTGCACCGTGACCCCCACTAACCTCTGATTTGAACGAACCGTGACCCATTACATTCTTTGTGTTTGCAGGCATTTTTTATACACAGTCTATGAGTGTATGAAAACAAATTTAACATACATGGAAGATTTCATGACAAGATTAGGTAATAAACATCAAGATAATTTCGAATGAAAGCTGCCAAAATATGTATATAACTTCATAAACATACCATATAATATTTGTTATATAGCCGTTACGAAATGCATGCACATATTTATATAATTCATAGAACAGGAGAACGTCGTAAAAAAGAATAAAAAAATAGAATAACAGGTCTTTACTGACGTTTCGGCCGCACAGTCAAATATCAAAATAGAAAATTAGGGAAGAATGACAGCTACAAATGCAGGTGCACACCTTTTCATCTCAAAAGAAACCAAAAGTGGCATTAGATGTGCATAATGTCGTGGGTCGCTGCAAAACTACAATTATCCAGTAGAATCCGGTCAATCACTAGTTTTTAACATCTGAAGACAGCTTCATGTGTCAAAAATTTAGGACAAGAAATAAATACACGGGCTAGAATATGTACGTGTCATGGCAGGGAAACAAAAAAGATGCAAAGAAAGCCCTTTTAACGTAGAATTTTGAGGTGGATACGGTAATCAGTGCAAAAGTTTTGCTAGCAGTGGCATACCAACTATTTCATGAAGAAGCGGGGTGGGCAAAGTACAAACTATCTCACTCTCTCACTCTGTAAATAACGAAAAGCTAGGAAATTGTTGTTTTTATTGCATTACCGAAGAAAAAAGAAAATACGAAAAAATAGAAAAAAAAGGTTTGCGAGACACAAAAAAAATTCGTTTTATGAAGATGCCAATCGGTTTGAAGGTCACTGACCCGAACAACCCTGCCAACGACTGACACTTTCCCAGAAGCAGGAGGTGGAGAGGGAAACAATGGAAGGGAAGCGTTCGCCTCTATGAGCTCCGTCAGACACTCAGTTGGCCGCTTACTTCGCTGCCGATCGGTCGTCGCCGAGAACTTTGTTCGAGACCGCACCGAGTAAGTACCAGCATGAGTTTCAGCAATTGCCTAAACGTCACCGCTCTTCTCTTGCAGGCGATAGAGAAGATCCAGGAGATCGAAGACGGCGACAAGGCCGTAAGCCTTCACCGTCGCGTCTTGCTGGAGCAGCTGTTGAAAAAGTGGGCATGGCTGGACGACTCCGAGAGCAGTAGCAGTTCTAGCGACGACGACGACGGTGGGCCACCTGCTCCAGCCATCGCTGGCGTGAAGCGTGATCGAGATGTTGGCAACAATGAGGTCAAGCAGTCATCGAACGAGAATGCGGCAGATCAAGGAGGTGCCTCGCCCACTTTTGCAGATGCAGAACCTGGACCGTCCAAGCGCCCGAGAGTGGACGAAGAACAGTGCCTGGATTGCCGTCCAGGGCCTAGCGGTCTTCAGTCCAGTCACATCCCAACGGAGGTCGACGACGAGGATGACCCGTATCCTGTGAAAGTCGCGCCATTCCCAGACTGGCTGGACTTTGCAGGCACGGTGGCTGATGAACTAGTGCAAGACCCGGATCTTTCTTTTCTTGACCTCTAGTGCTTTGTAGTATATATCTTTGTTTGCTTTCTTGATTTTAGTGTAATAGTAAACAGCGCTTCGTTACATATGTTATCGTTGCCGACATGAAATGTTTTATGAATTGTAAGGAAGTAATAATGAAACGGTCTGTTTAGTCCGCCATTTTAATGAACTTCTTCCTCTGTGCCCCCAGCCCCAGTCTCGGTCGTCTTCTTCCTTATCTTCAGCGAGGTTCCGCTTCAGGCTCTCCACACCCTCCACGGCTTTGATTGTCTCCCCTCCTGGGGTAATATGGAATCACATTTCAGATGGCGCTGGATTCAATCTTCTTCCCTGGTGCTTCGTAATAAATGGCCTTTCGAACGCCTTGTTGTTTCACGGTTTTGGGTCACCATGTAGGGGCCGATGAATGGCGACTTCGAGTCGTCCAGTCCTTTGCGTACAAGGACTAAGTGCCCTGGTGCGATGTCTGGAATTTTAGACCCATGTTTACTGTCGTATCATTTTTTCATTGATAGCTTGTACTGCAGCTTTTGGTCTTTTGTCTTGGCACGTTCCTGTAGAAATATCTTGCCTGCTATTCCCAGACGATGATCGGCGGGTAGCCATGGGCTGGTCCCACAGGCAGCAAAATGGGGTGTGCAACCAAGGCCAGCCGTATAGGAGGGGTTGTGATGCTAGACAGCAGCTTCCAAAGCGCATTTCCAGCCCCCAGGAAAATTTGGATAAAGGGTAATGTATGTCTTCAAATCACGAAATAATCGCTCAGCCAGAGCGTTACCCTCAGGATGGTATGGCGTAGTGAACCGTAGGGTGATCATCCTTTCCTCTGCCCGAGCTCTTAGCCTTTGGCTTCTGAATGCTGGACCGTTGTCGCTGACAATGACTTTAGTATTCTTAAACATTTCCCGTTGCATAAAAGAAATGACAGCGCTGGAGTCTTCGTTCCCTGGTTTCGCGGCTGCCATCTGTGTACATTGGTGAATAGCAACCAGAAAAGCTTGCGTCTTACGCACTCCTTCCCCTTTCTTTTTAAGCTCGGCAAAGTCGAGGTGCACAACTTCAAATGGCACATTGGAGTACACAGGTATGGTCCTTTCTTTTCCTTTAGGCCTATATTTTGCTTTTCGCACTTGGCAATCATGGCAAGTCTTTACGTAATCATGTACGTCATTTTTCATATTTTTCCACGTGAAGCGTTGCTGCACCTTCATATATGTCCTCCAAAAACCGTCACGCCCTCCCGAGTCAGGGAGGTCAGGGAGCAAATAAGTCAAAGCTTGGTTGTCCATAAACAAGTTAAAGTGTTGACCTTCGAGGTAAGTGCGAAAATATCGCAATGCCATGACGACGGCCAATGCCTCTTTTTCCGTGGTGTTGTAGTTTATTTCCGATTTGCTGAAGGTGTATGAGTAATATGCAATTACATTCAGCTGGCGTCCCGGTGGTTTACTGGTATCTCGTTGATAGAGGACTGCACCAGTTCCATATAGGGTTGCGTCAGTACACAACTCAAAAGGTTTCTTGAAGTCTGGGAGTACTAGGACAGGATCCGACGATATTGTTTTCACTAGTTCTTGATAAATGTCTTCGCATTCTTTGCTCCAAATGAACGGTGTGTCTTTTTCGGTTAATGTTGTCAAACACCTTGTTTTTGTGGCAAAGTCCTTAATGAAGGCCCTAAAATCTCCAGCTAGGCCAAGGAAAACGCTCAAAGAGTGCAAGTCATGACGTTTCGTCAAAGTTTTAATCCTCTGCACTGACTCTTCCTTCGTACTCTTTGTATGACCGTCAAATGTCCTTCCTAGAAAAATCACTGATGTCTTGAAAAAGTAACTCTTTTTAAACTTGATCTTCAGCTTTGCTTTTGCCAAAGCATTCAGAACTTGTGATAAATGCAGCTCGTGTTCGTCTTTTGTTCGAGAGTAGACAATAATGTCGTCGACATACACATTGCAGCATTTGCCACTCAGAGGTTCCAACACAGTGTTCATCATTTTCTCGAACTATGCCCCTGAATTTTTCCAGCCAAATGGGAACCTATTATATTCATAGATATCAAATGGGGTCACAAAAGCTGTGTATTTCTTGTACTCTTTCTGGAGTGGTATCTGCCAATACCCTTTACAAAGGTCAATTCTTGAGAACCAGTGACAGCCCCCGGTTTCATTAATAATGTCATCAATGCGTGGCATAGGAAACGGAAACAGGTCTGTTTGCTTATTAATCAAACGATAATCTGTACAAAGCCTGAATGTTCCATCTTCCTTTGGCACTATTGTAATGGGGGAAGCATAGGCCGAAGTTGATGGTCTGATAATTCCCGCTGCAAGCATCTGCTGCAGTTCCTTCTTCGGCCACATCTTTTTCTCGTGTGATAGACTGTAAGGTTTCATATGGACAACATTTGTCTCTCGTATGTTAAATGGTACTTCAATAAACGACGTTGCAGGAGGGTAAGGCCCAATGCATACCAGTTCTGGGTAAGTACTGGGAACATCCTCTGACGTTTTCACAACTGGGATCCTTCCACTCGTTCCGCTGCTATCTTCACCTCGCTCGTGATCGATAGTGAATTTGTCCTGCCAAGAGATGTTTACCCTCAAAAGCTTCATATCTGGCCTTGACAATAGGAACATGAACTCGACGTCGTTCATTACTATGGCGTCAATAGGCATAGTAACACCTTTAAATTCAATTGGAATTGTTGCCCAGTCCTCTAGGAGCCTGGACTTTGCATCATAACTGCGCACCTGAATAATCTTGTCTTTGCGGACTTGACCTTTCTCCACCAAACTTGAGTTTATCAAGTTCACGGACGCGCCTGTATCCACAAGAACATCTACTTCCTTCCTATTTACTATCATTCTCGCACGGAGAATGTTGTTCTTCATCAGATATACAGTCGCATATTTTTGAGGAACTGCGGGTCGCTGAGATGCACCATGGTTATGTATATTCGGCGGTTCCACACTCGGACCTTTAGGCCTATGTAGTTCATTTGGTGGAGTTATGCGATAGCTTTTTGGCTGTCTGATGGCGAGGTTTCCACGCTGACTACCGCATGATGTGGTTTCTACAATGTCTTTGAGACAGCAAAGAATGTCTTCTGCAGTCTTGACCCATCGGGCCTGTAGTTGTGTTCGACACTATTTACTCATACCAAGCAACATAAGAGGTACGACTGTTGTTTCTGGTAAACTGGGATCGGCGAGTTGAAGTAGCCTCCGTTTTTCAAAATAGTAGTCACGGAGACTGCCACTAGTGTGTTTATATGTTACTGCCTTATCCCACTGCTGGACTACATTTACAGCAAAGCAGGACAGTAGGCTCTTCTTCCATTCACTCCACTTCTCGCGAACCTGTTCCACAATCCGAATGTCGTACCACTTCCTTGCAGTACCATATAGAAAGAAGCGTAAGTTAAATATCTTGTCTTCGTCAGTCACCCACTGGTTCTGCACACAAGCGTACTCATAAAAGTCCAGCCACGAAGTTGGAACTGCTGATGTGCCATCGAACATGTCTGGTTTTACGGTGTCACCTCGTTGATAATTCTTGCGCTGCATCGCTTGTGCCATGGGCGTCTTGCCCTGGAGTTTGAGGTATAGTAGCGGCGCCTGGTGGCGGCGAAAAACGTCATTTGCGTAGTACCAGCTTGGATAGTATTGAGCCCTGGCTGTGGCGAAGCACGTTTATAGCCCGAGTTTTGCGTCGATTCGCATTTTTTTCTGCCCTGTTTCGACTGCGAAAAGGCTCGTCACTTCTCACAGACCATGGCGACCAGGCTGCGAGCTGGCCGCAGCCTATAGTTTTACGAAAACGGACTCTCCGTGTGCCGTGGGACGTAATGCTGGAAGCATTACGTCCTTCGGTTTGCAGATGACATTGTCCTATTGAGCAACAATGGAGAGGAATTACAGCAAATGATTGAGGACCTTCATCGAGAAAGTGCAAGAATTGGGTTGAAGATGAATATGCAGAAGACAAAGATAATGTTCAATAGCCTGGCAAGGGAACAAGAATTCAGGATCGCCAGTCAGCCTCTCGAATCTGTAAAGGAATATGTTTATCTAGGTCAATTACTCACAGGGGACCCTGATCATGAGAAAGAAATTTACAGAAGAATAAAATTAGGTTGGAGTGCATACGGCAGGCATTGCCAAATCCTGACTGGGAGCTTACCACAGTCGTTGAAAAGAAAAGTGTACAATCATTGCATTCTACCGGTGCTAACATACGGGGCAGAACCTTGGAGGTTAACAAAGAAGCTCGAGAACAAGTTAAGGACCGCACAAAGAGCAATGGAACGAAAAATCTTAGGAGTAACGTTAAGAGACAGGAAGAGAGCGGTGTGGATCAGAGAACAAACGGGGGTAGACGATATTCTAGTTGACATTAAGCGGAAGAAATGGAGCTGGGCAGGCCATGTAATGCGTAGGATGGATAACCGGTGGACCATTAGGGTTACAGAATGGATACCAAGAGAAGGGAAGCGCAGTCGAGGACGGCAGAAAGTCAGGTGGGATGATGAGGTTAGGAAATTTGCAGGCGCAAGTTGGAATACGCTAGCGCAAGACAGGGGTAATTGGAGATCGCAGGGAGAGGCCTTCGTCCTGCAGTGGACATAAATATAGGCTGATGATGATGATGATGACCTTGCTCAAGAAGTCCGGCCACAGTTGTACCCGACTTGGTCGCGACCCAAGCAAGGAACTCCATTGAGCTGGCTCCAGGTTCCAAGCTGACTGGATCTTCACCGTCGATCTGGCAGCTCTGGACGTATCCGCGTCCATCATGGTGTCGGCCGGTTCCAATCTGGACCCACATCAGCGTCAGGCTGTAGCGGCTGCGCCAAAATTGTAAGGAAGTAATAATGAAACGGTTGTTGTTGTTGTCCTGAGTGGGTTGTGGCGCATACCCACAGTGGGGGATTGGCCATGAATCGGGTGGTTAGGTTCGGTGCATAAAAACAAGGGAATTAACGAATAGAATACTGGAGTTTAGACAGGAAAACTTTGTGAGAGGAAAAGAAAAAAAAACACTAAATAATAGGTTAAAAAAGAAATATATGAATAAAAGAAAACTATGGTGGCAAAGGTGACAATAAGTATATCATGGTAATCGATTTGATTCAAGGAGATAAATTTGGATTGCCAAGCAAGCATTTCTGTGGCTGAACCCAATAATGGAGGCTCCAAAAGATAGAATTACAGGTTCCGATAAATCTAGGCCAATATTGCGAAGCGGAATTTCCAGTAGTCTTTTCCTTATTGCAGAAAAACGCCTACAAGACAACAAGAAATGGTCTATTGTCTCCGCTTCGCCACAGAATGAGCATAATGGTGAGGGGACCAGACCAGACCTGTGTAAGTAAAGGTTTAACGTAGGGATACGGCAGCGCAGCCTCGTGATGGCCACTTCAATTTTCCGGCTTTGGCAAAAGTCTCTGTGCCAAGGGTATAGGAGATGTCTGTATTCCAAAGAATTAGTTAGAGCAGAGCCTGACACTGCCTGCATAATGACACTCCTGCGAAATCTAGCAGCAGTGACATGAGCAGTCAAAGGACAATACGGAAAAATTGGTCCGTTTATCGATGCCTTGGCTAGTGAATCTGCTATTTCATTTATAAAAAGTCCTTTATGGCCAGGCACCCAAATTAAACGCAAACTTTTCAAATAAACAGGTATCAATGAATTAAACGTCCTCAATACGCGAGAGTCACAAGAAGCAGTGAGGGATGAGCAAAATGACAATGAATCAGTGACTATCACGGCAGACGTAATTGATGGGTCTAATTTGCGTAGAGCCAGCACCACCGCCATAAATTCCGCTAAAAATATGGGTATAAAATCTGGCAACTGAAGAGAAAATGTCCAATCGAGAATAGGGGAAAATATACCAATACCTGATTTTTCCTCACATTGTGAGGCATCTGTCGCAATAACGATGTTTGTTTGCAGGCTCTGCAGATGATCTTGTAATATACCATCTAGAATACTATGTGGAAGTAATTTTGAATTATTAGGAAATATGTCATCGAATTGAATATCAGTGGTAACAGATCTGTCGGGAATCGGAAGTACATCACAGATGCGCACATCCAAAGGGTCAAGTAAATGTTGCCTGAATGTAATTTGGGGAGTATGTGAACGCGGCCAGTTTACACGAAAAAACCAATCAGGGTGGGAAATGAATATTGTTTGAGAGCGTTGCACCGGTGATTCGTAAATTCTCAAAAACGTCTGCACTGTCAAAAGATGGAACCTACACGAAAGAGGAGGAACACGGGATTCTAGATAAAGAACAGAATTTGCAACAAATTTAGGAAGCCCTAGGCACAAACGTAATGCTTCCCTTTCTAAGAGGATCAAAGGGCGGGAAGTGTAAGCGGGAGCTCCAGAGAAGAGTGCGCAACCAAATTCTAATGCAGGGCGAACGTACATGCGATATATCATTAAAAGTGTATCTCTTCTCAATCCTATTCGACGATTGCTCAGCCTGCGCAAAATGCCAATTGCACGGGTACCTTTTCCACTCACATGATCTATCTATATGTGGCCGCCAGTTGAGAGAGGAGTTATAAATTATTCCAAGGTACTTAACCGATTCTACCTGTGGTATGTCTTATAGGTGGTAAAAGAGAGAGATATGCACTGGGTCATTTATCGGGAAAACGAGAATGGCACATTTGCTGGTATTGAGTAAAAACTGGTTAACATCTAACCAGCTCTCCAGGGCACAAAGGTAAGTTTGCAGTCGTTGATATAACGTATGAATGTCATTTGCAGATGCAAAAAACGCAATATCATCTGCATAAACATAAGTTGTGACTTCTTCATGATGGAGAATTGAGCTCATGAGAATATTAAAAAGCGCCGGGGAAAAGCGCCGGGGAAAAGCGCCGGAGTACCTTGCGGTACTCCTCTCGTTTGTTTCCACCTAGAAGACGAAAAGCCGCTTTTGTAGCAGTAGAATTCTCTCTCACTTAAAAATGAATGAATCCACGCTATTATACAAGCAGGAACACCACAAGATGTTAGCCGATTTATCAAAACTGTGTGTTCCACGGTATCATATGCTTTAGCGATATCAAGCGTCACTAAGGCAGCATATTGCTTATGACGTCGAGCAAGTTGTATCCGGCTTTCTAAGTCGACATGGGCATGCCAGATAGAGCAGCCAGCCCTGAAACCAATCTGACATGGACTAAGAATTGAATTATCGTTTACAAATTTGATGATACGAAGGTGAATAAGCCTCTCAATTAATTTTACTACATGCGACGTAAGCGCTATAGGCCTGATGTTCTCCAATGTGTACCCCCCACCTTGTTTCATTCACCCTTGGAATGAAACGGTCTGTTTAGTCCGCCATTTTAATGAACTTCTTCCTCTGAGCCCCCAGCCCCAGTCTCGGTCGTCTTCTTCCTTATCTTCAGGGAGGTTCTGCTTCAGGCTCTCCACATGAATGTGTATATGATATTGTTGATAAATTGTTTGTATTATTGCACATGCCCCTTCATGATGTGTATTGCGTTTTGGTGTATATTGTCTGTTATGCTACTTTTTGTTTCTTACCAAGCCGGACCTCGTTGTTCAATTTATTGCTGTTAGTATCAAATGTTACATGAAGTTTTTCATTGGTGCGTGCAAAGAAAAGTGAAATAAAAGCAAATATTCGGGTTACGACACTCACCGAAAACAAAGCTTACGTTTCAACAGACAGTTGCAACACAACATTTGAAAAAATAAATTTATTGGCTACCGTAACTTGTAGACAGAGAACTATACAAAAGTTAAAGGAAATAATTACGCTAGAAGTGAGTGTCACCTTCTGATTAAGGAAGTGCCTTATTCTGTTGATGACACACAGACAATAACAGATACGCCGACATTAGATATACACAATGTCGTGCGTCAATGCAGAGCTACTATTATCCAGTAGAATCCGGTCATTCATAGTTTTTAATATCTGAATGCGGCGCGTCATGTGGCGAAAATGTAGGACACAAAATAAATAGATGCGCTACAAAATCTATGTGTAATGAGAGGGAAACAAAAAAAAATTGCAAGGAAAGCCCTTTTAACGTAGAATTTTGATGTGTATACGATAATCAGTGCAAAGGTTTTGCTAGGAGCGGCGTACCACCTATTTCTTGAAGAGGGGGGGGGGGGGGGCAAAGTACATACGATCTGACTTTCGCTCTCTCCACAGACATATATATATATATATATATATATATATATATTATAAGACCGAGACCGACCGAGCTGTCAAGCGCTTTTATTCCAAAAAGCAAACGCCCCAGCTCATGCGCGAAGAAGTAGAAGAACAGGGAAGGTAATGATGGCTATGTACAAATGCAAAGGATGAAGTACGTTAATAGTGCTTACACTAACTTCCCCCCGTCATGGAAGCGGCCAGCCTGGCCGCAGATTACAGATTATCTAAACGGGGAGTGAAGGGCTTCATCCGCGAGACGTGAACAATTTCGGCATTCCGGCGGCGCCGGTCAGTGACGGAGTGTACTGGGCGCACGAGATAGTTCACTGCAGATGTTTGCTGCACAACGGTGTATGGGCCAATATAGCGTTGAAGGAACTTCTCACAGAGGCCTGGAGTTCGGGCTGGAGTCCAAAGCAGGACTTGGTCTCCAGGGTGAAAACGGAGGTCACGGCGTTTGTTGTCGCAGCGACGTTTGCGCTCAGCTTGGGTAGCTTCCGTGCTTTGCCGGGCGATTTGACGGCAATGTGCAACTCTGGCAGCAAAATCTTCTGGAAGGGACGCGGTAGGCGAAGAAGGTGCTAAAAAGAATTCTCTGTCAAATATGGTGGAAGGAGATCTTCCATATACAAGGAAGAAAGGGCTGTAACCGGTAGTCCGTTGAATAGCAGTATTATAGGCGAATGTCACAAAAGGAAGAATTTTATCCCAGTTAGTGTGGTCAGGCCGGATGTATATGGAAATCATGTCAGGCAGCGTACGGTGGAAGCGCTCAGTGAGGTCATTGGTCTGCAGATGAAAGGTAGAAGTAGATTTGTGCACGGTATCAGTGGCCCGAAGAACTTCCTCGAGAACTTGGGAAATAAACGCCTTGCCACGGTCACTCAGAAGAACGCGAGGAACCCCGTGGCGCAAGACGATGGAGCGCAAGAAAAAGTCAGCAACCTCAGACGCGGTACCGGCTCGCAGAGGGGCAGTCTCGGCATATCTGTTGAAGACGAAGAGACTGCATCTCGTCCAGGCGCTGGCACGTGGCAGTGATGTCTTGGACAGAAGCCGGATTTTGCACGATTAAGGCGTTGAACGCGAGAGACCCAATGCCTTTTAATATGTGTCGCACGCATTCGGCTTCCGTCATGCTAGGGTTCGCACGGCGGCACAGAGCCAAGACATCCTCTATGTATGAGGTGTAAGACTCTTGCGGAAGTTGGAGGCGCGTGCCCAGCTTCTGCTTGGCGACTTCTGCACGGCTAGACGAGGAAGCGAAGACTTGCCGCAGCTTGGCGGTAAACGTGGACCAATCCGCGATGTCGGATTCATGATTAAAATACCACGTCTGTGCAACACCGGTCAAGTAGAATGCGACGTGCCTCAATTTCTGGGTATCGTTCCACTTATTGCAAGAACTCACGCGGTCGTAGTTGTCGATCCAATCGTCGACGTCATCACCGCGGCGTCCCGCAAAGACGGGGGAATAGCGTTGAGGGCACTTCACAGTCCAAGAGGGAACCGCAGGCGGAGTCGTTTGTGCGGTAGGATTAGAGGCGCCGGAAGAGCCGGGGTTGGAAGTGTCCATCATAGTAGGGGTAACTGGGCGCAGGCGGCGACCGGAACGTAGCTCCAGGGAGGACGGGAACGCGAGAGGACGTCGGGGTCTTGACGTACCTCCACCACTTTATAAGACCGAGACCGACCGAGCTGTCAAGCGGATTTATTCCAAAAAGCAAACCCCAGCTCATGCGCGAAGAAGTAGAAGAACAGGGAAGGTGATGATGGCTATGTACAAATGAAAAGGACGAAGTACGTTAATGGTGCTTAAGATATATATATATATATATATATATATATATATATATAGTTCAAGAAATCAAAGCACAGTGGAATACAGATAACAGGACTTTACTGACGTTTCGGCTGGGCTCCGGCCTTCATCAAAAGTGCGATAGCAACACACCGAGCTCAATTTATACATTTTCGCCGTAAGAGAGAGAACAAGACAAGAAAAAGTACAAATTAAAAAAAGGACTACAACAAACACGTCAATGGAAACTTGCGCGTCCACAGGGTGGCATTATTAAAAAAGAAAATGAAAAAGTGAATACAACAAGGCTGTGAAAACGAGCTCGTAAATCGTGGGTAGCCTATGACCACAGGCGCGCACAGGTTTAGTGTCGTTATGAATGTCAACATGTCTAATGACTCTTGTGAAGCTCATCAAAAACGACGGGCATACACAGTAATGCTATGAAGGGATACAAAGTTGCGCGTACATAGAGTGTCATTATGAAAACATATTAACAAAAGGCATGCGAGGGGTCACTGCTGCGAGTAGAGCATTTGACCACAAAGACGGTCAATACACCCTCACCTGGCCGTAGGACTCCTGCACCGTGACCCCCACTAACCTCTGATTTGAACGAACCGTGACCCATTACATTCTTTGTATTTGCAGGCAGGCATTTTTTATAGAAAGTCTACGAGTGTATGAAACCAAATATAACATAAATGAAAGATTTTATTACAAGGTTAAGTAATAAACATGAAGATAATTTCGAATGCAAGCTGCGGAAATATGTATATCACTGCCGAAATATGCGATATAATATGTTATACAGCCGTTACGAAATGCATATATATATATATATATATATATTATATATATATATATATATATATATGCATGTACATATGTGCATGCATATATATGCATGTACATATATATATTGACCCTTTTCGTGGCGCTCCCGTGGGCGCTGCCATGTCTGATCACGTGGTGACGCGTCCATTGCTTGCCTCAGCCGCCTCCGTTGCCTCCGCGTTTACAATGCAAGCGCATAACGCCGGTGCGACGCAGCAAACCTCCGATTCCAACCATATCGTCGACGGTGACTGAGTGGACGACACGAAGCTTTGGCCACAGCTTTAGAGGACATGTAAGTGCTTTCAGAGCTCATTACGTCCTGTCCAATCGGCGCGAGCAGCGTATACGGTGCTTGTACTAAAAGCGGGCCTAGAAATGTATTCCAAGCTCCTGCACCGTGACCCCAACTAACCTCTGATGTGAACGAACCGTGACCCATTACATTCTTTGTGTTTGCAGGCATTTTTATACAAAGTATATGAGTGTATGAAAACAAATGTAACATACATGGAAGATTTCATGACAAGATTAGGTAATAAACATCAAGATTTTTTCACACTTCCAAAATTTTTGTATATTCCGACGCGACAGAACCCACAAAAGGGGGGGCGGCGTACTGATATGTACACACGAAAGTCTTCAGTGTGCTGAAATAACAGTAACAACGCCCTTAGAAATTGTCTTTGTGATAAGAAACGCTTCCCGCCCAGCCGTTGTTATCGGTACATGCTATCGTCCACCCGACGCAAACCGCTCTTTCATAGCTGACTTCCATGAGGTGCTTCACTCGGTAACAATGCGTTATCCCCAATCACCTGTCATACTGTTCGGCGATTTCAACTTCCCTGCCATCAATTGGTCCAATATAGCTGAAACAGCGTCAAAAAACACTGTTGAAAGTGATTTCCTTATTACATGTCTTACGTTTGGCTTAACGCAAATCGTCAGTAACCCCACTCGACACAATGATAAGTCATCTAACTTATTAGACCTTATCCTCACTTCTCACTCCGATTATGCTTCGCCACTGACGCATTTACCTGGCCTTAGCGATCATTCAGTGCTACATGCCTCATTCCAATGTGGCATCCCAGCCCCCACTAAAACTAGAAAAACTATTACGCTTTACGACAAAGGCAACTATACTGATATGAATATCAAACTAGCGGAATTTGCCAGCTCGTTCTTTACCGGTTTCTTAGAACGCTCTGTTGAAACTAACTGGCTTCTTTTCAAAAATAAAATGCATGAGTTGATAAAAACTTACATACCTACCATCACTGTAGCCGAAAAACACTCATCACCTTGGTTCAATACGACACTAAAGCGCCTGAACAATAAAAAGAAAAGGCTTTATCGCGCTGCTAGACATTCTAACTCTGAGTGCGCATGGCAGAAATACTACACCGCTGAAAAAACGTACCTAACCCTGGCTAGTCAATCAAAGCGCTCCTTTTTTTCGACTACCCTACCTAACGTTCTGCGAAATAACTCTAAGCAATTCCGGAATATTATAAATCCAAAGCGTTCGCAACCTCTTACACTGTGCGACGAGAAAAATAGGCCTATTCCAGATCACGAAATCGCCGAAGCGCTAAATCATGCATTCTCTTCCGTGTTTACGAATGAACCCAAAAGTGAACTTCCCGAATTCCCATATTTCAGTCACCATACCATGCCCGGAATCACCTTCAGTTCTGATGGAATCAGGAAATGTATTGATTCCTTGAAGCTATCATCTTCCCCCGGCATCTATGGTATTAATTCCAAAGTCTTAAAAAATACTAAATATGTTACAAGCGAGATCATATGTCATATTTTTCAGCAATCGTTATCATCAGGAGTGGTGCCGGATGACTGGAAAGTGGGTAAGGTCATACCAGTCCCAAAGAAAGGTCCTTCATCATCATGTAGTAGTTACCGCCCAATTTATCTTACCAGTGTCTGTTCAAAATTAATGGAACATGTACTTCACTCCCACATTGTCCTTCATCATCATGTAGTAGTTACCGCCCAATTTATTTTACCAGTGTCTGTTCAAAATTAATGGAACATGTACTTCACTCCCACATTGCTACATTCCTAACGTCTGTCAATTTCTTCCACCCTAACCAGCATGGCTTCCGTAAAGGTTTATCTTGTGATAGCCAATTAGCACTCTTCATGAATGACATAAGCACTAACCTTGATCAAAACATCCCAGTTGATGCCCTCTTTTTAGATTTCGAAAAGGCATTTGACAAAGTTCCGCGCCAACGGCTTCTCCTAAAACTTTTTCGCTTGCACCTTAATCCTCTGGTTTTAGACTGGATACGAAATTTCTTGACTAACAGACAACAGCTTGTGTATGCTAACAACCATTGCTCCTCTAAAAGCCCTGTCCTTGCCGGTGTGCCCCAAGGCACAGTTCTCGGGCCCCTCCTCTTCCTTATATATATTAATGGTTTACCGGCTAATCTTTCTTCTCACATTCGCCTTTTTGCTGACGATTGTGTCCTTTATCGCCCAATCCTCACTAGTACCGACTACCATGCATTGCAAGATGATCTTGACAAAGTTACCACTTGGTGCAACATGTGGCTAATGTCACTGAACACTGCAAAGACTTTACTAGTACCTTTTCATCGACGGAAACTTCACCATACCCCCAAGTACGTTCTCTGCAACTCAGAAATATCATCTGTGGAGTCATGCAATTACCTTGGTCTTACACTTTCAAATAACCTTTCTTGGTCCTCTCATAATGCGAACATCACTAACGATGCCAATCGCACACTTGGTTACTTCCGCCGCAACTTGCGCTTTGTCCCCCCATCCTTAAAAATACTAACTTATATAACTTTTATCAGACCTAAGCTAGAATACGCATGCTCTGTCTGGGACCCACACCAAACCTCCCTTTCTAACATTCTGGAAGCAGTTCAAAATCGTGCAGCCCGTTTTATTTATTCTGATTATTAATACCACACTAGTGTCTCTCAACTAAAATTAAAAGCAGGAATTTCCAATCTAGATATAAGGCGTCATGTTTTTAGACTGTGTCTTTATCACAAATTTTATCATTCTCCTCCTAGTACTTCAGCCATCATTCCAGTGCACCGTCAATCTTACCGATTAAATCACGAAAAATCTGTGTACCCTCCGCCAGCCCGCGACGACTGCGCACCTACATTCGTTCTTTGTGAAGACTGCACGGGACTGGAATGACATTTCCGCTGACGTCGTGCACCACTCTAATCCACATGATTTCAAGGCTGCCATTGACCCCACATTTTACTGAAGCGATCACCCATCCCTCATGTAATACCCCACACCGGGGCCTTTGAGGTAATAATAAATAAATAAATAAATAAAGATAATTTCGAATGAAAGCTGCGAAAATATGTATATCACTTCATAAACATACCATATAATATTTGTTATATAGCCGTTACGAAATGCATGCACATATTTATATAATACATAGAACAGGAGAACGTCGTAAAAAAGAAGAAAAAAAAATGGAGTAACACGTCTTTACTGACATTTCGGCCACACCGTCAAATGTCGAACTAGTAATAGAAAATTACGGAAGAATCTCAGCTACAAATGCAGGTGCACACCTTTTCATCTCAAAAGACACCAAAAGTGGCATTAGATGTGCATAATGTCGTAGGTCGCTGCAGAACTACAATTATCAAGTAGAATTCGGTCAATCACTAGTTTTTAACATCTGAAGACTGAGCTTCATGTGTCGAAAATTTAGGACAAGGAATAAATACACGGGCTAGAATATGTACTTGTCATGGCAGGGAAACAAAAAAAAGATGCAAAGAAAGCTCTTTTAACGTAGAATTTCGAGGTGGATAAGGTAATCAGTGCAAAAGTTTTGCTAACAGTGGCATACCAACTATTTCATGAAGAAGCAGGGTGGGCAAAGTACAAACTATCTCACTCTCTCTCTGTAAATAACGAAAAGCGAGGAAATTGTTGTTTTTATTGCATTACCGAAGAAAAAAAGAAAACACGGAAAAAAATAAAAAAAGGCTTGCGAGACACAAAAAAATTTCGTTTTATGGAGATGCCAATCGTTTGAAGGTCACTGACCCGAACACCCCTGCCAACGAATGACACTTTCCCAGAAGCAGGAGGTGGAGAGGGAAACAATGGAAGGGAAGCGTTCGCCTCTATGAGCTTCGTCGGACACTCAGTTGGCCGCTGACTTCGCTGCCGATCGGCCGTCGCCGAGAACTTTGTTCGAGACCGCACCGAGTAAGTACCAGCATGAGTTTCAGCAATTGCCTAAACGTCACCGCTCTTCTCTTGCAGGCGATAGAGACGATCCAGGAGATCGAAGACGGCGACAAGGCCGTAAGCCTTCACCGTCGCGTCTTGCTGGAGCAGCTGTTGAAAAAGTGGGCATGGCTGGACGACTCCGAGAGCAGTAGCAGTTCTAGCGACGACGACGACGGTGGGCCACCTGCTCCAGCCATCGCTGGCGTAAAGCGTGATCGAGATGTTGGCGACAATGAGGTCAAGCAGTCATCGAACGAGAATGCGGCAGATCAAGGAGGTGCCTCGCCCACTTTTGCAGATGCAGAACCTGGACCGTCCAAGCGCCCGAGAGTGGACGAAGAACAGTGCCTGGATTGCCGTCCAGGGCCTAGCGGTCTTCAGTCCAGTCACATCCCAGCGGAGGTCGAAGACGAGGATGACCCGTATCCTGTGAAAGTCGCGCCATTCCTAGACTGGCTGGACTTTGCAGGCACGGTGGCTGATGAACCGGTGCAAGACCCGGATCTGTCTATTCTTGACCTCTAGTGCTTTGTAGTATATCTCTTTGTTTGCTTTCTTGATTTTAGTGTAATAGTATACAGCGCTTCGTTACATATGTTATCGTTGCCGACATGAACTGTTTTATGAATGTGTATATGATATTGTTGATAAATTGTTTGTATTATTGCACATGCCCCTTCTTGATGTGTATTGCGTTTTGGTGTATATTGTCTGTTATGCTACTTTTTGTTTCTTACCAAGCCGGACCTCGTTGTTCAATTTATTGCTGTTAGTATCAAATGTTACATGAAGTTTTTCATTGGTGCGTGCAAAGAAAAGTTAAATAAAAGCAAAATATTCGGGTTACGATACTCACCGAAAACAAAGCTCACGTTTTAACACACTGTTGCAACAAAACATTTGATAAAATAAATTTATTGGCTACCGTAACTTGTAGACAGAGAACTATACAAAAGTTAAAGGCAATAATTACGCTAGAAGTGAGTGTCACCCTCTGATTAACGAATTGCCTTATTCTGCTGATGACACACAAGAAAATTAATAACATATACGCCGACATTGGATATACACATGTCCTGCGTCAATGCAGAGCTACTATTATCCAGTAGAATCCGGTCATTCATAGTTTTTATATCTGAATGCGGCGCGTCATGTGGCGAAAATATAGGACACAAAAGAAATAGATGCGCTACAAAATCTATGTGTAATGAGAGGGAAACAAAAAAATTGCAAGGAAAGCCCTTTTAAGGTAGAGTTTTGATGTGTATACGATAATCAGTGCAAAGGTTTTACTAGGAGCGGCGTACCACCTATTTCTTGAAGAAGGGGGGAGGGGGCAAATTACATACGATCTGACTTTCTCTCTCTCCACAGACATTTTATATATGCATATATTCAAGAAATCAAAGCACGTTGGAATACACATAACAGGACTGCACTGACGTTTCGGCTGGGCTCCGGCCTTCATCAAAAGTGCGATAACAAGCACACAGAGCTCAATTTATACATTTTCGCCGTAAGAGAGCGAACAAGACAAGAAAAAGTACAAATTAAGAAAAGGACTACCACAAACACGTCAATGGAAACTTGCGCGTGCACAGAGTGGCATTATTAAAAAAAGAAAATGAAAAAGTGAATACAACAAGGCTGTGAAAACGAGCTAGTAAATCGTGGGTAGCCTATGACCACAGGCGAGCACAGGTTTAGTGTCGTCATGAATGTCAACATGTCTAATGACTCTTGTGAAGCTCATCAAAAACGACGGGCATACACAGTAGTGCTATGAAGGGATACAAAGTTGCGCGTACATAGAGTGTCATTATGAAAACATATTAACAAAAGGCATGCCAGGGGTCACTGCTGCGAGTAGAGCATTTGACCACAAAGACGGTCAATACACCCTCACCTGGCCGTAGGACTCCTGCACCGTGACCCCCACTAACCTCTGATTTGAACGAACCGTGACCCATTACATTCTTTGTGTTTGCAGGCATTTTTTATACACAGTCTATGAGTGTATGAAAACAAATTTAACATACATGGAAGATTTTATTACAAGGTTAAGTAATAAACATGAAGATAATTTCGAATGAAAGCTGCGGAAATATGTATATCACTCCCGAAATATGCGATATAATATGTTATACAGCCGTTACGAAATGCATATATATATATATATATATATATATATATACATGTATATATATATGCATGTACATATGTGCATGCATATAAATGCATGTACATATATATATATTGACCCTTTTCGGGGCGCTCCCGTGGGCGCTGCCATGTCTGATCACGTGGTGACGCGTCCATTGCTTGCCTCTGCCGCCTCCGTTGCCTCCGCGTTTACAATGCAAGCGCATAACGCCGGTGCGACGCAGCAAACCTCCGATTCGAAGCATATCGTCGACGGTGACTGAGTGGACGACACGAATCTTTGGCCACAGCTTTAGAGGACATGTAAGTGCTTTCAGAGCTCATTACGTCCTGTCCAATCGGCGCGAGCAGCGTATACGGTGCTTGTACTAAAAGCGTGCCTAGAAATGTATTCCAAGCTGTCCAACTTTCCGCTTATGAATTAAATCGGGATCAGACTGTTTTGCGTTCTTTATTTGGCAAACATTTTGAACCAGTGGCTTGTCATATTTCTGACTTAGTAAGGTTCCTCGGTGCGGCCCACTATGGGATTGTTTATTTTCAGCGTAATCTCTCGCGGATGTGCTCTGCTGCGATAAATTTGTTCTTGCTGCGCACGAAGTTTGGAATTTAAATGTTCTGTACTTTGCGGTAGCTCGTAGCAAAGGCGTATTATCACTAGTCCCTCGCTTGCTCTGTGGACCGTCACGAAACATTCAGCTTCCAACATTCGTGTCTTGTCGGTGTGGTCGCCGCCTCTCATGCTTCGGTACATTGATTCAAGTGTGCGCCTATTCACTCACACGTTGGCGATGGGGTGGGAGTAAGTTCTCGTGCGAGTAAGGATGGATGTGTGTAGATAACGTGCGGGAAACTTACTATGCCAGTAAGTGGCACTACTTCATTTTGTAACGAGCGGTACTCACTCGCAAGTGCCGATGTTCCGGAGTTGAAGTAATTTCTTTAAAGGTTAGCTATACAGCGCAGGCGGATGAATTATATTTTTTTAATCCTTGAGGAAATCCGTGCATCGCGAAGGGCGGCAACACAGGCAGCCCTTATGTAGCAGCGGCGACACAAGGTTGATTCCATTCATTAATATGTGAATCACTATTTTTGCAGCGAACTACCGCACACGCCTTTCCTTTATCGTTACACATTTTGCAGTATGAATTGGGCGCAGTGCATTAGCGCACACCAAGTTGCATTTTCGACAGCTGATCGCACAGTAGCAGGGTAGAAGCAGTAATGGTTTCGTATTCGTGCGCATTCGCTGAGGCAACGTATGGCGCATGGCCGAAAGCGCCATCTCGTTCCTCTGCAGCAAACTGCTCCGCAAAAAGGGTCAATATAATACAATAACACGACTTTACTGACGTTTCAGCCGCACAGTGAAATGTCAAGACAGAAATAGAAAAGTAGGGAAGAATCACAGCTAGGGAAATGCAGGTGCAGACCTTTTCACCTCAAAAGAAACCAAAAATGATAGGTATAAAAGTATATGTGAAATAATAAGGGGCCACGAAACTTGTAAGGTGTTAGCTCACTAAACGGGTAAAAAGGAAAGTTTACCAGCACTTTCACAAGTAACCGCTTTAAATTTATGGATTAGATAGGATTCTCGAAGCTCTTTCGTGGTGGGAATGAAAACCAGATTGAAGGATTGTTGCGGTTATTTTATCAAATCAGTGGCCCGAATGCCCACGTGTTTTGATAGCGGAAGATGAGGGAGAGTAGTAGAGTGGCACTTATACCGGTACGGCGTTTCAGTTTGTGCAACCTACTGTAATTTGCCAATAGAACATTCGAGCAAATATATACAATTGTTAGTGTGACACGTAAAATTACCTTTAATTTTCATGTGGACATCGGAGGCAGTGCTTTTGGCAATACATGATGTCATCATGTGTGCACAAACTTTGCACCGTGTTTTCTTGCAAGGTTGGCAACCTGCTGTCTCAGGTATCCTCGTTTTAGATGGCGTTAATATGTCATGAAGATTACTAGACAGCCTGAAGGCTACCCGTGGGGGTTCTGGAAAGATCACTTTACGGTGATGACTCTGTGCTAGTATATTGAAATGTTTTTTAAGGATTGACGAGACATTTAGAACCGATGCTGAGTGGGTTAGAACGAGGTTACTTTGTGTCTGAATGGACGATTGCTTTTTTGCGCGGAAGAAATGCTTCCGATACAGCGCATCGGCCCTTTTAACGGCATCATCCCCAATATGACGTGGGTATTCCTGCTAGATTAAAGCTTCGTGAAATGGTTCACAGTTTTCAAAAAAGTCTGACTGTTCCGAGCAAATTAAAGCGGAGCGCCTGATTATATGGTACACTGGTATTCTACGATCAACTTTCTGGACGTTACAGTTTCCCTATCTAACAAAAAACTAACCACTAAACCTTATAGAAAATCAACGGACAGGCATCGTTATCTCCACTTTAAAAGTTCTCACGTAAAACACTGGAGAGTATTCATGCGAAAATGAAATGGATGGTTGGGCGGTATTGAAATCAGCTATAAACCATAACAGTTCATTTTCACCATGAGGCCAGATCAGAAAAATGTCATCTATAAACCGCTTATAATAAAGATATTTTAGTTGCGCTTGCCAAGAAAATCATTCTCCAGAATAGACATAAAAATGCTAGCATAATTAGGTCCAATGCGAGTGCCCGTTGATGTGCCGCTTATCTTAAGGTAGTGCGAGCCATCAAATTCAAAATTATTGAGCTGTAAAATTAGGTTCAATAATGTAGACAGTGTGTCACCACCAATGATTTTTTGATGATCAGACGATCTGTCATAGGCATGAACAACTGCCTGAATGCCATCATCATGGGGGATGTTTGTATAGAGTGAAACCACATCTAATGTAACGAGCAGGGAATTCTCTGGTATAAGGAGGTCGTCGATGTCCAACAAAAAAATGGTTCGTATCTTTAAGATGAGAAGGTACATCGAAGGCTGCTGATTATTACATCAATGTAGCGCGAAAGTTCCTCCGTGACAGTGCCAATGCCCGAAACAATAGGGCGTCCGGAATAGTTTTCTTTGTGTATTTTAGGCAGCAAGTAGAACCTGCCTGGGATGGGACTGAGTGGGACGAGTGAACCTGCTGCGTTATCACTTAATTGCTTCACTTGTACGAGACCTTTAATGGGATCTTGGACTATTGCTTTAAAATTTGTGGTAGGATCACCGTCTAGACGCTTATAGAAAGTCTGATTATTTAGTTGTGGCTTCGCCTACATAGTCCGTTTTGCTCATGATTACCACGGCACCACCTATGTCGGCTGGTTTTATCACAATATCACTCGTTTGGCCAAAGACGTGATAGCTTTCCTTTCTTCTAATGAAATATTTGGCTTAAATTAATTTTGGTTTTCATAAGCTTTAGGGACGTCACGTTGGACGGCGGCAATATACATGTCTAGACATTTATCACGCTCTGCCGAAGGGGTCCAACGGTTGCTAGAAGGCATAACTGGTGGCGTGTCAGAAGTGGATGGGCGGTATTGGAAATATTCCCGTAGGCGGATGTTGCGTGAAAAGTTTTCCCTAATCTTTAGCCAATTGGAAGTCGTCATATCTGCCAGTTGCAGTACAAATGGTTAGGCCCCTGGATAAAATGCGATGTTCATCCCCAGTTAGGCTCACATGGGAGAGGTTAACCATGTAAGAGAGAGGCGGCAAGCTGTGCTATAGTCTAGGCAAGCATTTTATTGGAATCGCCTTATTACCTGCCTTGGAAACCGCGAGCGGTCCACGCCACCACGGAGCAACTCTTTACAATTTTTTTTCGTGAATCTCACTTGGCTTTTTAAATTTATATGCTTTTAACTCGGCAATTTCGCGCGTGCTGAAGTCACCACTGGCGCACAATTGTCGTTCCGTATTTAGAGAGTCCTTAAAAGCGTGCCGATAATGATTGTGAATCATACGGGTAAAATCTAAAGAGGTACGTTGGACAAACTGAAACGCCGTTCCGGTATCGCTTTAACAACCATAAGTGCCACGCTGCTTCTCTCCCTCATCTACCGCTATCAAAACATGTGCGCATTCCGGGCCACTGATTTTATAAAATCACCGCAACTATCCCTCAATCTGGTTTTCATTCCCACTGTCGGGAACAGAGGGGTCGCAGCGGAGTGCCAGAACAAGGAGACCAGCTCGGCAGGCTTTTAGAACCGACTGGCGCGTGCCGTGCTTGCGCCGTTAGCACGCGCCGCCCAACTTTATTGTCGTCGTCATACGCAGCCTGCCCCAAAGCGCTGGCCAAGAGCGCCGACCTAAGCGTCCCCGCTTAGCAGCGTCGGTGGGCGCTACACCACCACGAAAGATAGCTTCGAGAATCCTATCTAATTCATAAATTTAAAGCAGTTACTTGTGGAATCAATGAAAGTGCTGGTAAACTTTCCTTTTTACCCGTTTAATGTGCTAACACCTTGCAAGTTTCGTGCCCCCTTATTATGTCACATATACTTTTACACCTATCATGTTTGGTTTCTTTTGAGGTCAAGAAGTGTGCACCTGCATTTCTAGCTGTCATTCTTACCTAAGTCTCTATTTGTATTTTGATATTGGACTGTGCGGCCGAAACGTCAGTAAAGTCGTGTTATTGTATTTTCTTCTTTTTTACGACGTTCTTCTGTTCTATGAATTATATATATATATATATATATATATATGTACATGCATTTCGTAATGGCTGTATGACACGTATTAAAGGGCAAGTTAATGATGTGATATACATATGTCCGCAGCATTCTTTTGGAAATTATCTTGATTATTATTACTTAACCTTGTCATAAAATCTTTCATTTATATTAATTTAATGTTATTTTTTCACAAACTCATAGCCTTTGCATAAAAAACGCCTGCCTGCAAACACAAAGAATACCACGCATGCAAAGAATGTGATGGCGCAGAGTTCGTTCAAATCAGAGGTTAGTAGGGGTCACAACGCAGGATTCCTACGGCCAGGTGAGGGTGTATTGACCGACTTGTGGTGAACTGATTTAATGCTCTAATAGTCAAATAACAACGGAGTGAGAATAACAATGACCAAATAACCTAGAACAGGCCCTCTAGTTTGCTGGTACTCGGCACTAAGTACATTGCACCCAAGAAGGTATATGCGATTTAAAACTGCAGGAAAAAAAATAAACATCACCCAAGTGAATGGAATCTGGAAGTATTAGAAGTAGCAAACAAAATCAATAACTTTTATAAAAATGTGCTCTTTAAGTGGCTAACAAATGTACCATGATTGGTAACACATGCAACATCTTCTGAGAGCTCATTCCAGGCCTAATAGTACCATACAGTGGCGAGTAAAAAAAAAGTGTTCGCGCCTATATAGGCTGAGCTTTAAAGAATGTTCTCGTCAAAGCAAAACGCGATAAGCTGGTGTGGTGCAACTGGTGGCGAAGGATGAGGATGAGTGAATGCGATAAAGTTTTGGGAAAAAATCACCCGCCCTTCCCCTGTCGAGAAAATAGGGGTATGCGAAGCTTGTGGCAAGACGACACTGTCGCAGGCGTTCCGCTGATTTTGCTCTGAACTCAGGGTCGGCTGCTCTTCGCTGACGTTACGCCTGGGCTTCGGAAGCCCTCACGCTAAAATCAGAAGACAAGGTTTGCGTACCCCCATTTTCTCGTCAGGACAAGGGCTGGTGATTTTGTCTCTTTCGGTCCCACGTTTGACAATGGTACTTCTAGGGCACGATAGAGGTCCCCGAGCCCACAGGGGCAGGTGCCTTTCAGCTTGGACACTTTCTGCACTATCACCAGGACCGGCCCACTTTTCAGCGTGACACCACCACCGTCGACAGTTCTGAGCCTATAAAGCGTCGCTGAAAGAGAGAGCAGCGCCTGACGCCTGCGATCTACAGGTGAAGGTCATTTGAGCGCTCTCTATATGTCCGTTACGCTAAATGTTCCACATTACTTCCTTGTAATGAAACGAGCTGCCTTGTTCTGAAGCAATTGTAGTTTGTTGATGAGGTATCATTAATGAGGGTTCCATATTATAGATGCATACGCTATTTTCCAACATGCTAATGTAGTGTGCAATGTAGTGTTGCATCGGTGTTAGTGGAGTGTAGGTGGCGCCTAATGAACCCGAGTGTGCGAGATGCTTTGCTAATCATCTCATCTATATGGCGATCTCAGAAATATCAGATATCAAATTAATTCTTAGGTATTTTACATTAAGCACCACTTCGATTACCATGTTATTGAATGTGTACCGGTATTCGACTGCGGTGTAGGAGGTCAAGGATTGCAAGGCTGCGTGTGGGTGTGGTGACAACTTATAAATTAAAGACGACCAGCACATCAGGAAAATTTTGGCATTCTTGCTTTCTCGCGCCGTTTTTGGGTCTGCACAACTGCCAATCAATGTCAGGGTGATTCAAGTCTCTGGCAAGGATTAGTGGTGCAATTGGGAATTTGTTTTGCACGAAGTCCAATGAGCTGTTTAGGTTATCTGAATTCGCTGCATGAAGTTGGCGGCTAATAGTAGGCCCCAACGGCGAAAGTTGCAGAGGAAGATAATTTTACTGACACCCCTAAAATCTCAAGGCATGTCTCAGTTTCAATAATGCGTCCTTGTAGCTGCTTCTTGGCAGTGATTAAGATGCTTCCACCTCGACTTAGAAACCTATCTTTTCTGAATACAGAATTGCTGTTTCATATAGCCAGATCGTGACGGTCAATATCGCGAGATCACCTAGTTTCTGTGCCGAGTAATAAGTTAGCTGAATATAACTCAATAAAACCGCAAGTTGGTCTTGCTTGTTAAACAGGCTCCGAAAGCTTGCACTAACAATAGAAAATGCACTATGAGAGCTTGTTTTTTTATGTCACTGTACCTTCTCAGACGTGTCACATCTTGGAAGTGCCGTAATTTGTTTTGCCGAGGAATCAAATGTGTAAATAGCATTGTTTAGTTTAATGCATTGAGGTTATTTCTCTGTTCTAGCGAAGTCTCTGAGCTTCTTCCTTATGCACTCCGCACGCGGCGAGAAATCTTCAATCCAAACACGCGGCGACTGTACTTTAACTTTGAATGCAATTTTTAATATGTTATTCTTCTCTTTGAAATTCCGAAGTTTCAAAATGATAGGGCGCCCGCGATGCCCTGTTCGCTGTCCTTTTCTGTTAGCGCGTTCAATTGCCCCGGATAGTATTCCAAGCTTTCTTGACGCAAAGTGTACGTGGAACACCTTTTTCCGTATCCTTTCACGTTTCAGACGTTTGTTCAGGGATGCCTTCAAAAAGGAGGTTATAACGCCGCATTTCATTATTCAGATGGTCAACGACTACATTTGACATCTGATGTTCTTTGGATGGAATTTTGTTTAGTTTGTCTTGCGACCTCATTAGCATGGTTTCAGATTTGCTCACGTTGTCAAATAGATTCTTAACATGATCTGAACGTTTTTATACTTTCGAAAGGCGGCGCTTTATGTCCGTATCATTCGTCTGAATGTCTTTTATCTTGTCCAAGACATCCTTCTGGAATTTTTCTGTTGATTTTTGCCAGGTCCCTGAGAATATTAAGCAGTTGGCGTATTCTATCAGGGCCGGCTTGTTCAGGAATGAACATGCTTGCTCCGTTGATCGCACTGTAAACCACGCCCAGTCACTCGCTGTAACCACACATACCGCTTGTTAATCAATCACAGCTCCCAAGGTCGTTGCTGCATCAGCTGGTTCAGGACGGTATCGACTAAGAAAGTTCGTATGCCGTCAACAGAGCCGTGAAAGGGCATGATATCGGCCGCAAAAACCCCCCGAAATTCGAAAGGAAAGCGCAATGTCACTTCAAAACAACAAAGGCAGGAGCCATGCACCGCTTCAAACGGCTTCTGGTGGAAGGATAGTCGTAACAGTAGAAACTTAAAGGGGAACGAGTTAAACAGGGCGTATTTTTTTTTCGCTGTAAGTAACATACAGGGAGGAAACTGTTATATTGGTTAAACTACCGAAGAAAAAAAATTCTTCAAGACGAGAAAAAGTGCTTGTCACGAAACTAACCATGTAATTATTTGTTTTCTCGCTTCAACAATTTGATGCAAGTTTCCAGGCTACGGAAATGGAGGCAGGGTCGGATGGCAAGAGAAGTACCCCAGCAGAAGGCTCAAGAAGCCGCCACAAGTATCGCAAGATTACCACAATGTATGATATGCTATGATATGATATGAGACAGGGGTAATTGGAGATCGCAGGGAGAGGCCTTCGTCCTGCAGTGGACATAAAATATAGGGTGATGATGATCATGATGATATGCTGTCAAACACAAATACTATTACACGTCGACTGGCGAAAAAGAAATGTTCGCCTTCTTTATGATATACTCGTATGAATTTCCAATTTCCCTTTTTTCCCGGTGTATTGAAACGCAATTTGGTTTGAAGGTCACTGACCCAAACACCACTCTGTCCCCCCAACTCACGTTTTCCCAGAAGCAGGAGGTGGAGAATAGTAACAAAAGAACGTTGTCAGATACAATGTTGTCAACTGCTCGGAAAGAACTTCTTGGGCAAGTTGGGGCTGATATTTCCTAGGTGTACTTGACTGTGGCGTGAAATGCATTCTGTGAAAAGGAGACAGAAGAGAGGAGACAGTGAAGCGCCAAACTACCAACTGTTTAATGACAGCGTCAGAACATACAGAAAAAAGTGAACTTCCGCGCGTGCGCAGAGAGCCAAGGTATGACATGGAACTACATTTATTTATTTATTTATTTATTTATTTATTTATTTATTTATTTATTTATTTATTTATTTATTTATTTATTGAAAATACCCCCAAAGGCCCTCATTATGAGGGTATTACATGGGGGGGGGGGGGTCACAGGCACTGGTCATAGATTATACATCATATTAAAAACAAGACAATATAACAAAAATAATAATAGAGTGATACAAAGGTAATATACAAAATGAGTCACAATTATTTCAGAGAAAACATTAGCACATATTAGGAGAACATAAGGCAACTGCAACGAAAAGCAAAACAGCAACAAACATCGAAAACACTGTAAAAGTCCCAAGATAATAATAATAATATTAGTTGACAAGTCGTGAGCGAAATAAATCTTGAAACTTAGTCAAGTAAGGTTCCATGGCAATGACTGATGGTAAGGCGTTCCACTCAGTTATTGTGCGCGGTAATGAATATGCATAATGGAATGACTGGCAGTTAATGCGTTTGACTTTGTATGGAAGGTCACGACGTGGAAAGATAACTTGTGGTGACTGAAAGAAATCATCATGCAGTGATGGATGATGATAAAGCTTATGAAGAAGTGATAGGCGAGAAATTTTACGGCGAAGTGCTAAGGTGTCCAACTCAGCTTTATTATTTAACGAGGTGACGCTGGTGTAACGTGAATAATCTGAACAAATGAAACGCGCAGCACGGTTTTGCAAGGCTTCGATGTTACTGATGATATAAGTTTGTTCGGGATCCCAAATGGCAGACGCGTAGTCTAGTTTAGGACGGATTAATGTTGTGTACGCTAGTTTTTAACATGCATTGGGGCTTCTTAAGTTATGTTTAATAAGTCCGAGAGTACGGTTAGAAGAGGCAAGGGTAAGATTAATATGATTATTCCATGATAAGTTTGACTGAAGATTGATGCCAAGGTACTTGTAAGTTGTGGCGAGTTCCACAGCGTTGTTATCAAGAGAGTAGGTGGTTGGAAACATGGTCATGATAACATTTTTTCAAGAAAGCACATATCTGCAGTATACAATGTGATGGGTGTATCGCTAACACAATCAGACCCTTTCTTTTTGATAAATAAAGATTGTAACAACTCGCTCGAAGTTTTGTTGCCACTTTTGCACAGAATCGATACTTGCTCAAAGCGTGGCTCACAAACACTGCGCACTGTAAGGCCTGTCCTTGTGAGCGACGCTTTAAGCAAGTATCGATTCTGGGCAAAAGTGGCGACAAAACTTCGAGGGAGTTGTTACGAGCTGTATTTATCAAAAAGAAAGGGTCTGATTGTGTTAGCGATACACCCATCACATTGTATACTGCAGAGATGTGCTTTCTTGAAAAAAAAAGGTTATCATGACCGTGTAGTTCCATGTCATACCTTGGCTCTCTGCGCCCGCGCGGAAGTTAACTTTTTTTTTCCGTATGTTCTGACGCTGTCATTAAACAGTTGGCAGTTTGGCGCTTCACTGTCTCCTCTCTTCTGTCCCCTTTTCACAGAATGCATTTCGTGCCACAGTGAAGTATACCTAGGAAATCGTCACCTGCTGATTAGGGACTGCCAATATCTGGTTGATGACAAAATATCTAAGAACAGATACGCCGACATTAGGCGTACTAATATTGCGTATGGGTGCCGCAAGTATTCTTGTACCAATAAAGCCAGTCATGCACTAGTTTTAACGTCTGAAGACGGTCAGTTATGTGCGGTAGATTTAGTACACAGAATAAACAGGGGCGCTGCAAAATTTAGGAATAATGACAGGGCAACAAAAAAATTCTGAAAAAGCCAATCTAACGTAGAATGCATATTTATTTGCGAGGAAGATTGCAAAAGTTTTGCTAGACAGGTCATTGCAAGCGCCGACGCATTTGATCTATGAGGAGTGTATGCAGTCGGGCTGAACTATGGCGCATCTTCCTAGACAAGCTATGCCACGTAGTGGCGCCACCGCGATGTGCAGGTGGAAATAATGTGCAAGGTTCTACAAATATATGATAACGTCTGTAGCGTGACTGCGACGCCCCATTCCACGGAACGTGAAGGTGATGACGCATTATTCCGTCGTCCCTACAAGGAAGACACGTGTTCGTTATCTGTTTCCAAGAAAGGACGTTCTCCATCGCCGCATAATAACATCCCCCCCAGAGAAACTCTTGTCAACAGGAAGTGATTTTTTTTTCGGGCGAGGCTACACAATGCAAGTTTTGAACAAAGGTATTTCATTGACGTATGTGTTCAACCACGCCCAATGAATGAAATTACTGGATTCGCGTCGGCAATCAGAAATCTGTTCTTTGTGGCGACTCGAGCCATAATAGAAAGGCTATGTAAAAATTTCACTCGCAGGTGAATTCAGAAGGCAAGCGCCATGCCACTTCAAATCATGAAAAGAAGGGGTCATGCACCACTTGCAAACGGCTTTTGGTGGTAGGATAGTCGGAACAGAAGTAACCTTAATGAGAGCGCATTAGGCCGATAAGCAGTGCGTATTTCTTTCGCTGCGTTTAATGAACAGCGAGTAAATTAATATTTTGGTTAAATTTCGGACAAAATAAAAAAAAATGGCTTGCCAGAATACTCACCATGGAATTTTTGTTTACTCCCCAACAGTCAGGCTGTGGGAATGGAGGTAGGAGTGCATAATAAAAAATTTTAAAAATATACTACAGCAGAAGGCTTAAGTTAAGAGGCCACCACTGTTGTTGCATAATTAACACAACACATTCGATGCCGTTGAATATAACTAATAATGCACGCCTATTCTGGAAAAAAGAAATGTTCGCCTGCTTTTTGAAACAATCACTTCCACTTGAAATTTTTGGTTTCCCTTTTTTCCTGGTAAACGGAAACGCAACCCGGTTTGAAGGTCACTGACCTGAAAACACCTCTCTCCCCTCGAATGACGCTTTCCCAGAAGAGGTATTGGAGAGGGAGAGTAGGGAAGGGAAGCGCTTGTTTCTCTCAGATCGGGCAGACACTCAGTAGGCCGCTGTCCTTGCTGCCGATCGGACGCAACCGAGAACGTCGTTCGAGACCGCACCGAGTAAGTAGCGCTGTAAGTAGCAGTATGAGTTTCGACAAATACCTTAACGTTACTGCTCTTCTCTTGCAGGCGACAGAAAAGCTCCGTGAAATCGAAGATGGCGAAACCGCTGTAAGCCTTCACCGTCGCGTCTTGCTGGAGCAGCTGTTGAAAAAGTGGGCTTGGCTGGACGACTCCGACAGCAGCAGTTCTAGCGACGGCGACGACGGTGGGCCTCCTGCACCCGCCGCCATCCTTGCTGTCGGCGTGAAGCGTGATCGAGATGATTGTGACGATGAGGACAAGCAGTCATCGAACGAGAATCCGGATGATCGAGGAGGTGTCTCACCGTTTCTTGCAGATGGCGAGCCTGGATCGTCCAAGCGCCCGAGAGTGAACGAAGAACAATGCTTGGATTGCCGTCCAGGGCCTAGCGGTGTTCAGGCCAATCACAGCTCAGCGGAGGTCGAAGACGAGGATGACCCGTATCCTGTGAAAGTGGCGCCATTCCCAGACTGGCTGGACATTGAAGGCACGGTGGCTGATGAACCGGTGCAAGACCCGGATCTGTCTTTTCTTGACCTTTAGTGCTTTCTAGTATCTTTGTTTGCTTTCTTGATTTTAGTGTAATAATAAACAGCACGTCGTTACATATTTTATCGTTTCGAGCACTAAATGTTTTTTGAATGTGTACATTGTATTGTCGACAAATTGCCTGTATCATTGCACATGACCCATCTTGATGTGTATTGCGTTTTTGGTGTATACTGTTGTCTGCATTCTTAATGTTTTTTTTTCTTAGTAAGCCAGACCTCGTTGTTCAATTTATTGCTGGTATTATCAAATGTTGCACGAAGTTGTTAATTACGTTGCGTAAAGAAAAGTGAAAAAACAGCAAATTATTCGGGTTACGAGAAACCACGAAAACAAAGCTTCAGTTTCAACACACAGCTGCAACACAAATTTGAAGAAAAAAATTATTTACTGGCTACCGTAACTTGTAGACACAGAACTATACAAAAGTTATAAACAATAATTATGCGAGAATTGAGTGTCACCTTCTGATTGAGGAACTGCCTTCTTATTCTGTCGATGACACACAAAGAAATTAAGAACAGATACGCCGAGTTTAGATGTACGTAATGTCGGCATCGCTGCAGAACTACTAGTATCCCGTAGAATCATGTCATTCACTAGTTTTTACCATCTGAAGGCAGCGCTTCATGTGGCGAAGATTTAGGACACATAATAATTATAGGTGCTACAAAATCTACCTGTAATGACAGGGAAACAAACAAAATATGCAAAGAAAGCCCATCTAACGTAGAACTTCGATGTGGATGCGATAATCACTGCAAAGGTGTTGCTAGCAGAGCGCGTACCAAATATTTCTTGAAGAGAGGGGAGGGACAAAGTACATACGTTCTGACTCTCCCTCCACACACACACACATATATATGTATATATATATATATATATATATATATATAAGTGAAATATCATGGAAACCCATGTGTCCGGCATTTTCGAAGTCACAAGCATAGACAAATTTCTCAATCACACATGGTGAACCACGCGAGCCCGAAAAGTTATTTGAATTCGCATTTATATCTTGACATTATGTAAAATCCATCTGTGATGCAGGGACAAATGGAATTATCTGCCCAGAGGTCCTTTATCCAGCGCAGTAGCAGCAGTGCAGAGCATACAAAACTGTGCATTTTTTTGCAGACAATGTTATTAAATAAAAATTGTACTTGGTGTTTAAGTGTACAGCGCAAATGTATCCTTAGTTAAGGTTTTATTGTGGTCGAGGTTATACAGAAAGAAATACCATAAAAATAGATAATTTGCAATAATCAAAAGAAAGACAGCAGATGTGTGCCACCTTTGAGAATTACAGCCAAATTCCCAGCAAAGCTGTTTCTTTCGAGCAGTTTCAATAAAAGTTGCAGTTCCGTCTAATTATATCGCATATTTTAAAACGTTGCCCGTATATGACTATTCTGTTTGAAACCTCGCCCGCATGCAGTACTTTGGATCACTTCTTGTTGGAAATTATTAAAAAGCTAGTAATTCATTACCACTCATGTTACTTCGCCATAACATTTACCATGATGTACTCCATGCCTCCCTACTCCCTAGATTCGCTAGATATGATATAGGTGGAGTTCATAGTTCTCCCAGGACAGAGGGATAAAATGTGATTTGTTCTTAAAACACATTTAATAAGCTTCGGATCGCTTGCTTGCGTAATTTACTGCAAATATCATAATTTGTCCCCCGTCTTGGAAGTGCACTTATATAGTGCTCATACCGCGCCCTTTATTTTCCACAAATATAAACAAAGCGTATGGTTTAGTTCACAAAGGACATCGCTTAAATCAACTAGGAACGCTTTATGACGCATGAGAATAGGGGGAGAAAATAGGCTCAGTAATTATTTGCAACGGCTATAGCTACACCAAGAACGTAAAAATGGTTTCACGCATTGCACTTAACATGACACGAAATCTGTTGTAACCGACAGCTATGTCTGCGCACCGGGGAGCATAGCTGAAAGCGGCCATCACACGCTCTAACACTTGAATAAGAATGTTTTTAAGAAGAGTGTGTTTGATTTATTCTAAATTAACCTCGCACAAAGAGTTTTCATAGCGTACAACCAATTTTCGCTATATTTTGTCTTGGTGGCATTTGCCGTTCTGTTAGGGCAGTTGGTTCGATTGTGCCCCGCTCATTAGACAGGCTGATAACTATCCGGAGTGCTTGCATGCGTAATTTATTGCGAAAGCCCTAATTACCCATTTATTTTGTACCTTATCTACACATCAAACTTTACCTGGTCCTCAGAGTCACCGAACATAAAGGAGCTGCATATTTTAGTTCAGTGAGGACACCAGGCAAACCCAATATATCACCCATGAAAAAGAAAAAAAGTTAGTGTTGAATAATTATTCGTAATGCTTCTAAATAAGCCAGAAACCTTGAATCTTCGCGACACATTCTACTGAAATTGCAGCCCATTCTGTTAAAGTATAAAATATCTGAAACGAAGCTGCAGAGTTCTCTTGAAACATTGGATGATGATATGTAGTGTTTGATGGCGCAAAGGCCAAGTGTGGCCAAAGAGCGCCAAGGCAGTAATGATAAGTGCTGAATGGACTAATGGTTCAGGTGACATGGCTGTATAGAGGCCTAAAACTTAGAGCTGTTAAGTGCTTAAAATATATAGGAATTAAAAGTATGATAGTGATTGAGGTGGAATATGCTTTGAGTATGAGATGTCAACAAGGTTATGATAGCATAACATGTATTTAAATATGGAAAAGTGATTGCTGACAATGAATAGCAATACAGCCTTACCGGGTCCCTTGAATACAAGGGGCGGAGGCATGTGCTATAGCAAGGGTTGAAAGCGCCACAGCGGCCTTTCGCAGGAGGCCGTTCTGCGAATTTTTTGGGCAGAATACGTTGAGCGTATGGACGTTATTGAAGAAGGCTGAAACGGATTTCATGTCAAACGGTGGTGCTCTACCTAGAAACATTGCCAGGTGAAGTTGTATGTAATGCCTATATGCTAAAGGGAAGTGTCTTTTCCTCCCGGCTTGTGTTTCGCGACATTCCAGGAGGACATGCTGAACACTGAGGGTCTCCCCACATCTATCACAGATTAGATGTTCATCGTCAGTCAGGAAAAAACTATGTGTACCATAAGTGTGCCCTATTCTGAGACGACAGAACGGGACATCACTTCGTCTTGACTTGGTCAATTATGGTCAATACCCTAAATATGGCCTAACTACGTGGAGTTCATTAAGGATTTCAGCGTCCCACTTATGTTGCCAATAGGCTCTCAGTTTTTTATGCAAATATAGCTTTAGGTCTTTGACCGGAACAGCTATGGACATGTTGCAAGCTTTCGTATCTAAGGAAGTAGCAATTCGATCTGCTAGCACGTTATCTTCAATGCCTCTGTGTCCAGGCACCCAGCATAGCGTTACATGTTGGCCAGAGGCATAAATAGCACATAGGAGAGAGGAAACAGTCTGCAATTACTGTATTCCAATGTTTGCAGTATGAGATCAATGTTTTAACCAGCCTTAACGGGTTTGTGTATATAACCGCCTTATGTAGTTTTAACTGATTGATGTGTTTCGCAGCAGACCATAGTGCATACGCCTCTACTGTAAAGATGCTTGTGTGATGGTCAAGAGCATTGGACTCCGAATAGGATGGGCCGACGGCTGCATAAGACTGTGAGGGCATAGTGCCTGATGAACCGGTGCAAGACTCGGATCTGTCTTTTAACGCGAGAGCGTTAAGGGCCCCGTGTCGCAGAAAATCCGGCGTCGATGTCGATGTCCGTGGCGGAAAAAATGATCCCCAACCACCCCGACCGCGCAGGCCTTCCGCGTGGCACAAGGTGTTAGTGAACAAAAATTGAATTTGTCACAGTGAAATCCGCCAGAAAAATGGTAAAGTACGACTTAACCAGAACCTTCAGACATGGTGGCCTCGGAATGTAATTTGAATGTACGAGAAAACATAATTCTGTCACGTGGAAACTCAAACACAAACCACTTTTTCAGCATATATACCTTATCAACAGCGGCGCGTTCGGATAGGTTAGTTGCGAAATTCATATCTTTTGACACGTAACAGCCCAGAACTTATTAAGTAATAACTGTGCCACATACTCCATTTACAGGGTGTCCCAGCTATCAAGCAGCACGATTTAAAAAAGAGGATGGGGTTACGCGAAGCAAGCCTAGTGCGTATTGTTTACAGTACAGTGGATTAGCCACCAGTAACTTTATCGTTAGTGGGATTTAATTAGGTAATTGTAAATAATTAACCAACTCGAGAAGTACTGTCCTAATTATCAAAGTGCCAATGAGAACATTGAAATGCACCATGAAAAACTCCCGATACAGCTTTATGTTGCTTAATATACGTGATACATAAAGGTGCTTTTCCGACTGTAATAGACGCCCGCGAATACACGCAGTATCCGCCTTTTTCACGGCGCTACGGCGCATGCGCCCTGCCCTGGCGGATTAGTCGCGAAACGTTTTGGAAGGGTCGCGCGCGCGGCCGTGCGGCCCCGTCTCGGGAAAACGTCCCCCGAAAAAAAAAAAAAATGCGCTCGCACGCGCGCTACTGCAAGTGCAAACTCGTGCTGTGTACTGTACCTCGTTGAAACTTCACTGGTAGCTCGACGTCGGTGCGGTACCGAAAACGTGCGTAGCGTAAAGACTGCAACTCCGCTTTTAACAGAAAGCAGTGAGGGCTTCGTCCGACTGCACAGGGAACCACGTAGTTGCCGCCTTGCATTGATGGCTGTAATAGCAAATTTATCGATAAACCCCTGCGTTACACTTCGACCACACTTAAAAACACGTTGCTGACGAAGACATCTTGCAGCGTCGGTCCTCGCTTGCTGGTAGTGGCAGCGTGTGCCCGACGTCACGTACTCGTTCAAGACGCGGTAACGCTGGGTTGATACGAGACCGACAAGACGCGGACGCTTACGATTGGCCGACCATGCAGCACTGTCGCGGGGACCATTTTATCATACCAGGCCTACAAGACGTAACCGACGAGCGCGAGTTGTACTGCGACGGCCGGGCTTTCTTGTCAACGGCACCGATAAAATCAGCGTGCCGACCATCATTCGACCGAACCCCGCGCGATCGGCCGTCGAACCGATAACGCGATAGCCGCAACGCCTTCGTTGGTATATATAAATAATCGTGCTCAAAATGAGTCAATACATGCCTACGAAGTTGAAATGCACAAGATTGGACCCTCTCAATCCGTGCACATAAGTTTGAGCCAATGTTGATCCTGTGCAGCGGAGGTTAGGCCTGGCGCCGTCGAGTTCGTGCACCCGCTACCGGCGGACCTGTACTGAAAAGTAAGCAAGTTAGCGCCAACAAACTCCAAAGCAGCCGCTACGGTAGAGGGAACTCAGCGTGCCTTTATCGGCCGCACTGTAAACAAAACAGCACACTCAGGCCTGCTCATAGCTGCCAGGAACGACATGCTGCCCCCCCCCCCCCCCCCCTCAGAAGCCATTAATAATTATTCGCAATCCACGAAACGCACAACCGATGCGCACTTAACACGGGCGCAGGTTCACAAATCAACCGGCGAAAGCACTGATCTCCACTATAATTATATAGTACAGATCAGTGGGCGAAAGCCCCAGCCCCCTACCAAAACGTTTCCAGCGGCGCGCGGCAGAGGGCAGCACAGGAAAATGAAAAAGGCGGATTGCCGCGCGACTGGTCGCTCGAGGCACTTTTCGTGTATTCGCGGGCTTCTTTCACGCTCGGAAAAACACCTTTATGCAGCACGTATTGAGCTACAGAAAGCTGTATCGGGAGTTTTTCATGTTGCTCTACAATGTTCTCATTGGCACTTTGATAATTAGGACAGTACTTCTCGAGTTAGATAATTATATGCAATTACCTAATTAAATATCAGTAACGATAACATTACTGGCGGCTAATTCACTGTACTGGAAACAACACGCACTAGGCTGGCTCCGCGTAACGCCGTTCCAGTTTTTTGTTTTTTAATAGTGCTGCGTGGCAGCTGGGACACCCTGTACATATTTGGTTGTTTCTCCTTTCCTTCGTCCTTAGCGTGTTGTTTTTATACCATTTGTTTAAACAGACTCCCTAGTGGGTGTGAGCCATGTTTTGAGACTCCTACAAAAGCAAGTCCTAGCGCTATCGGGCGCTATAGAATCGCGAAGGCTTTCTCAGCAAGCGCCTTCAGCGCGCACATCTTTCGCCTACCGGTCGTCCTCGTCCAACGCACGAGATGCTCGTTATTGGTAAGAGGCGTTCTTGAACTTCCGCGGAAGCTTCAGCTTGAGGCCAATGCCAATTGAGCCGCTGCTTACGTAGCTTCTGCAACAGTCGTGTTCCCGTATTGTTGGTATACTTGCTACAAAGCGGCGTGAACTGCACAATGTCCTGGTACATTATATTTCGCAATGTATGCATGTTCCAAAACAGCGAGATAGTGTTTTATTACCCAATTCCAAGGTCCGTAAACATGCTTCAGTTTTCATGTCTTCCGTTTTTTAGCAGTATATATATATATATATATATATATATATATATATGGAACAATACTGTCTGTTTCAATAAATTCCGCACGCACCACAATCCGTATATATTATTTTTTTCCGTTTTAATACAACACACACCGCCATCACATTAAGTGAGATGGATGAGCAATTTCCAATATCCGTGCGTCCTCCCAAGGTACAGCTTCATCTGTAGCGAGAAAGTGGCACTAGTTGATAGCAAGTGTTGTGATGGTATACAGAAACGAACTCTATGCAGTGAGATGAATACGGTGATTAATGCCGAACGTCAGTAACATAAAAGAGCTTGACCTGGTACATATGCCGTTTCGAGTAGCCGATTTAGCGGAGTATTTGCGGACGAAAAAACATCAAGCAGCTTGCTCGGGACGTCTGGAATTCTTGCTTTTCAGATCAGTGTCAGCAATGTTCCTATGTTTTGTAACATTTTATAGGGAATAAATGTAGTCGTTTTAAAATCTAGACAAGAACACTACAGCGAAAGGCGGCGTTATGGGTCTATGCGGATTTATACCAGAGGTACTTAAACTATAGCATCCATTAGGCAGGAGGAACATGTTTCGCCTAAATTTCGTTTTCGTTGCATAAAACGACCTTGGGGATTGTTAGGTCAACCTTTGTGAAGGTCAGTTTCATGGCAAATTTCTTTTATGGCAATAGTTGTTGTCATTTCTGTAAAGGGGGTAGGAACCTAGTCAAGCGGATAGTCACTTTTTTGTTCTTGCTTCCTCCATAGACATGTATCGTCGGAAAAATATCCTATAATATCATCAGCATTACTAATATTTTTATGGCATTAGCATATTTAGGGCACTTCATGCACTTTTCGGGGGCGATTCATCTATGTATGTTTGTATCTAACTCTTTTCCCGCATACCTGGGTCATTGGGGGGGGGGGGGGGGGAGTGGTGCAATGTGTAGCTATGCTGGGGTAACAGGATTCCAAACCAACCATCGGACTAAGTCACTCAGTATGTGCCAATGTGTTCCTTCAACGAACCTCTTTCACGCCGACATGAGTCATTGTAGACGCGGTGCTGGGTACTGTGGGAAGAAACTCTGACGCTTTACATGGTGTACTGGGTACTCAGTACTTGGAGTACTCAGTACTGCCACTCGGTCTGTGCTAGTCTCCAATGAGCGTCTTTGATGCTAACTTGGCTAACAAGGTGTGTGCCACTGGGAATCTGCCGCTCTACATTGACGAAAAAGATCAATTTTTCCTATGCCAAGTGGAATCAAATCCACGTCACAAGGGATTCCACTAGGCAGCAACCCGATGCAATAGCATGTTGCGCGACAGACGGATTAGGCAGGTGCCGTTTTTCAATGAACGCCTTTCACGCCAACACTAGCGAATGGAGCCACGAATGCGCTAGCTATGTGCCGTTCTTCAACGAGCCTCTCGCCGACTTGGGTTGCATGCGGCATGCAAGGGAACAGTGCTCAGCGTTCGCAGGAACCGGCGCACCACGCTTCTCATCTCAGAGGCCACACGCAGACTTCGCTTCAGTGCCACTAGAGGGCGCAGCATGTCCAGAAAGAGGCGCGACAGACGAGCCCGCTTGCCGCATGTCGCGTTGCTCAGCGTTTGCACGCACCGCCGCGTTACACTGTAGCCGCGTCATGAATTTCGGAGGCCAGGCTTCACGGCGGCGGCACTAGATGGCGCCCAGTGTTCTTGGGGAAGCGTGAAAGAGGAGTCTCTCTGCAGTACACGCCTCCCACCTACGTAGTTTCGACGCTCGCAATACGATGTGTCACTTTATTGAATCAACGCTAACGCATTATCGACAGTTATCGTGAGATGGGTTCTGCCGCAATTTTTAGACTCTAAATTGTACCATTCAATTGCTGTTATTACATAAAAAGAATGCAAATACTTAAAATCTGTAAAAATGGCAATAGCAAGTTTCGTTTTAGAGAATATGGATTTGCCGACATACGGTCTAAAAAATGTAGACAAATCATAGATGAATCCATGAGTAGCCATAATTGCCACGGTGGCGCTGTACTGCCACATTGTCGCGCCACATTTGCCTCTGGTATATAAATCGTATAAATTGTATAAAACGTTGACATAGGTGTGTGCGAATGCAGTATTGAGAAACTTGGTATCATTGCAAAGGCTCTCGCGTAATCGCGTGTGGGTTAAAATACACAATTGTTATCATAGATCCACGCATTTCGACTGAATACAGTGTCGTAACATGCCGACATCATGGCTGTTATTGTAGTCTTCGTCTCTTTCTTAAATAGTACACGTAACTGCTAAATTTCGCTAATAACTCAGAGTAGTTGTGAGTGAGACCGCTTAAATATAATATAAGTTCTAAAGAGAAAATGAGACATCCACCCAATTGTAGCAATTGTTTCAATGGAAAGCCACATGGTTTCCTCGAAATAAGAGCCTCTCAGTTGAATAAAAAGTCGTCCTGGTCCGGGACTCAAACCCGGGACCACCGCCTTTCCGGGGCAGCCGTTGTATCATTTGAGCTAACCAGGCGGCTAGCAGATGGCAGGGCGAAGTCAAATTTATCAACAACTCGAAGCAAAGGCAAGTGATTGACGTAATAGGTGAGCGGAAACCCGCTAGGTACAGAGAAATAATGAAAGGGAAAATGAGAAATGCACGGAGATTGTGGCAATTAAGAAGTTATGTATGTAGTTCCATAGTCGTTTCTTCCAGCTATCCATAGAAAGGCTCTGTGCACCGTACCACAGGAAAGCACGAGCCTACGACGTCATTGATAACGTGATCCTGTGTTCGAGCATTCTTGCTCGTGTTGTGTGTCACCTCGTGTCGAGTGGGACGTGTCGTGTGTCACCTCCTTTATTGCACATATTTATGTAGTTAGACATTGATGCATATGCACTTAGACACCGAAATGTCAGCTTGAATATTTCAAGGCTATTTTTCGAAACAAACAGCTGTACACTAGCAGGAATGCTGGTTTGCATAATGAAGCAAGGATGCCACCTTAACAAGAAAAATTAGGGTCGGCGCTCATGAAAACGTCCTGTCACTTACATGAAGTCTGCGAATGGGCATCGTAGTGATCATTTTGTAGCGCTATCGCTTTGATCGCAATCACGAGTAGTCGGAGGCCCAAGACAGCCATTCAGTCGCCCGTATTCACAAGACTCGCGATAACAATCAGAGTGAGAATGAGATACGAGATCACATTGGTGATAGCCGCTCGCGCACAGCACTAACATAATATATGTACTGTGAACAGGATCAGCGATTTATGCATGCGTTCCTGAGGCGCCTTCAGCGTATACTACGCGCGGAAGGATGTAAACGCTTCCTTCTGACGACAAGCGTTAATTGTTCTCTCTTGCACTGCAAATGGTTTGCAGCACATGCACGTGGAGAACGCGTATTTTGCACAAACTGTGTCCGCTTCACAATTTCACTTGCTTATATTTGTGGGCGTTCGCTTTGCAATAGGAGCTTGCTTCTTGTATCCTACCTGGTTTACATGACTTACCGCTTGCTGTCATTTACTGTGATTTGCAGAAAGCAATTATGATGATCCGCAGCGGTACTTCGCTGCCTACGCCACAACCGACGGTGAGTATGCATTTCTAGCTAACTTTCTACCACAACAATTTTTTAAAGGTTTCTTATTACCGGAGAATAAACAAACGAAATGTTTCAAGTCGATGATGTCAGGAGGCGAGCTACGTTTCCATTAGCATAGGCTCTATCCCATTGCCTCTACCAGCGTCAACACCACTTGCCAGCATCCATATGTACTAGATGAGACGAACTGCCGATTCAGTCCGCGTAATACTGAGCCACACAATCACCCCGCACGCAATACCCCCACAGATACGTTGTTAGCCGCGCAATTAGTTGAAAAGTTGGTAGCTGGAGAAGTTGTTTGTTGTGCGGTCATTTATATGTGCCCTCGCGTGAACACAACGAAGCGACATTCCTGCATTGCACTTCTCACGTATCGGACATCAGTGACCTGTCGACGAGAGCTTGTCGGCAGGTCGAAGCTTGTCGGCTTGTCGGAGATTGTCGGCAATCTGATTGGTTTGCTCTCAGAGTAAGAGCACGCGCGCTTTCTTTTAGGTCTTCAGCTGTTTCCGCGGCGTACATTGCTACAGTACTTCGCAGACACGGCGTATAGTGCGTGATATACGCACCGTGCATGTTTGTTTGCAGTGCCCGCACCTTAATTAAGCATTCTTCAAAGAGACCCCAGAATCACTCTGAGCCCGAATGCCAGTGAGCGGCTTCTTTGTTGCCTTCGCTACGCTCCTAACGGGCGCTCTTTTCTCCACGGCGCGTACTTCTCTAGAAGGCTCATAAACACTACATGAGTGCCAAACATCAAGCTTGCTCTTTCTCTCTTTTGAAAACGCCATCAACTTCCACTTCTTGTCACCTCTTCCGCTACACGCTGTTGCCATCTCCCATCCAATACGAAACACGTTAGACGAGGTAAAATTAGTTGATTGCTCAATACAGGCAAGTGAGACGACGAGAAAGAGCGGGCGAGCGACTGCGTGGCAAAGGCACGCTACCAGGCAGATCGGAACTGCCGCCCGTCCTATATGAATCAACCGACATATTTTGCACTGATGACGTCACGTGCATGATTATTTGGCATCGCGATGTGTGAAGATAGGACCAGAAAAGCCCTGAGCGGAATACCCAATCGTTCTTTTTTTAATTTGTGGCGTTCCTGTGGCATGTAGATCGGCCATGTTCGCAAAAGATAATCGTTGCGCGTGTTAATTCTAAATGCCGTCAAAATATTAGCGGTGGTTAAGGGGCCCGTAAGGGTAAGGAATCAGCGCTCAAAAGATAGGATGGTAACGAGCTCCGTGTTTGTTTCCTCTGGACCCCGTCGTCTTTTTATCGCTCTTTCCTTCAAGAGTAAATTGACTCAAAGCAAGGAAGGTGAGGGCGCAGCCGCAATAATGCACGTGCACGCGCTGTCAATGTATACAGTCAACCACAAAAGTTTACGTACCACGTGATCTCAGAAAACGTTCAATTCTCGAGCAGCCTGTAGCAGTAGCCAGTAAAACTATTTACGCCAAGGTTGCTAGCATATTCTAGCCGAGGCCCGAAAGCAAATACCAGGCTGTGTTGTGAGGCTGCGGAGATATTCAGCTTTTTCTCAGATTTCATGCTCCGTGATATTTTGTGGTTGACTGTTTACACTTGCGGACGTTTAGAAGGTGATCGCGTGATGGATGACGAAAAGCTAGTTCTCCCGATCCTGCAGTTTTTTCTTTGACAACGCCCCGTCTTACAATTTTATAGCTCACCAAATAAAGGAACTCCGAACAAGCTATTATAGAATTCATGTCTTGTGGTCAGAATTACGTACCCTTCAGAGCTCTGCACGCAGCATTGTGTAACTCACGCAGCAGTGGAAACAACTACTACAGTACGTATCTGCTCGCACTGTAAGGGTGCACAGGCGCTTACCCTGATTTCTTCATGTATGGGAGTCCCCCTGACAGTTTCTAACTTTGGGACTCCCTGTGTAGTACTAATTATGTGACATCGTTGATCAATAAACTTGAACTTCCGAGATTTCTATTGTGAATATGCTGCTCTAGTTGATATAATTAGCCGTAATATCTGGTCGGTCTAAATACTTTTATATTCCATGGCAGTTGGCCCACACGACAACTACGCCTTCGAAGACGGTAAGCCCACTATTTATTTAGTTTGCGTAAGTAATATGCCGGTGTTCGGGATGTCTGTGTTTATTTTGTTAATTATGATGAATTTTGTTATGTTTTGTAATTAAGCAATGCCTAGTGTTTGCCCCCTGTTCTTTCATATTCACGTTGATCTTGTAACCCCCCTTACACAATGCCGTTTGGGCCTGTAAGCTTCAATAAATACATAAATAAAATAAATTTATAACTAAGTAACATTTATTTACGATGCGAGATATGGCCCATTTCGAGGCAATGACAGAAAATCCGAGAGTTAAGAAAAGGAAAGCGTAGAAAATGAGTGTGTCCAGTGAAGACGTGATGGTTTTGGCAAATTTAGAATTTCAGTTCGGTCAGAAAACAGCTAAGAAACAATTATACTGAATGGTGTTGATCATAGCATGCGCTCACATTCGTTTCCTCGCAGTACATGTAATATAACATATATGTAGCCGATTGGTGACGCTCCCTTAGGGCGCCTTGTGCATGCAATAAAGAGATGTAGGGCTGTGGCGGGCCCTCAGAGCTTAACGGCCAGCAAGTATGGTCGTGTGTCTCAATTCTACATGTTGAGATTGCAACAGATTTGTCGACGAAGGTAAAACTCCATAAATTACAATATGCCAAAGTAGGGTTCCACTGACCCGTTCGATCCAGACAGCAGTCCCTGGCAAGAGGACCTGGAACGCATGTAGCATTTCTTCGTAGCGAAAAAGGTACCGGACGCCAAGAAACATAATAAACTGCTGCGGGTCCCGCACCTACTCGATTCTGCGCAGCCTTCTTGCACCGAATAAGCCGACTGAGAGCACGCTTGAAAGCTTCCTGAAGACGCTGAGAGACCATTTCTCGCTCAAGCCATCTATAGTGTTGAGCCGATTCAAGTTCAATAGCCGCGTTCCGGAAGAGGGTGAATCGGTGAGTGCGTTCGTTGCCGCCCTCAAGAAGTTTCAGAACATTGCGAGTTCGGCACATTTCTGAAGGACCTGCTCCATGACCGTATCGTATGCGGCATAAGGGACCCGCAGGTACAGACGTGCCTGCTAGAGGAGCCGAATCTCACACTCGAAACCGCGTTGTCGACTGCTCTCGCCATGGAGGTCTGGCAAGAGCGACGCGTCAATTCTCTGCGTAGTGGAAGGGGCCGTTTCTGCGAATATAAATGTGCTTATCACGTCGGATCTCAAAAAAAATATGTGAGCTGTTATCAGTGCGGCGATGCCCACTACGCCACAAAATGTCCGCACATACGCAAAATTTGCAGCTACTGCGGAAAGGTCGGTCACCTAGCAAAGGTGTGTAAGTCGAGAGACGCTGGCAGCAACCACCGAGCGTCCACGCAACAGTTCAAGAAAAAGAAGGCTAACCACCAGGTTCGTTTGCATGAAGTTGACTCGCACCACAGCACAACCGAGTCAGTACAGCGCAGCGTTGTTTCTTCATCTGACGAAGAGAGTCTACAACATGTGGAACTTGGTCCCAAGGTCCAGTGTTCCTGCGCCTAAACATTTCACGTTGCAGCTGGAAGCACACGGGCGTCCATTCGGAATGGAACTCGACATTGGGGTGAGTGTGTCCATCATTGGAGAATCAACTTTGCGCCGTAAATTTTAGTTGCTACCTCGTCAACCGTCGGAAGTCCAGCTCAGAAGTTACTGTGGTGACCTCAAGCCTGTGACTGGTAAGGTGACTGTGTCAGTGAAGTATAATAATCACGTTCGAATGCTTCCACTGCTTATTGCTGAAGGTGACGCCCCATCACTTCAAGGAAGAAATTGGATTGAGGCATTGAACATACCGATGTTCACTGTCGCTGATGTCTGTGCTTTGAATGATGCCCAGCAACAAATTGAGCAGCACTCCAGGTTGGTTTCCGATGGTCCAGGAACATTTCAGGGGGTCTTAATTAAGCTTTCAGTCCAAGAGGGAGTAAAGCCACGCTTCAAGGCTCGTACAGTTCCGTTTACACTGGTGGATAAGGTGTCTGAAGAGCTGTTGAGACTCCAGCGAGAAGACATTCTGGAGGCAGTCACCGCATCTGAATGAGCAGCATTAATTGTGCCAGTTTTAAAAAAGGGTGGTAGCCTTCGCATTTGTGGGAATTACAAGGTGACAGTTAATCCGGTTGCTGTTGTTGATAAGTACACAATCCCTAAAGCAGAAGAGCTGTGGGCCAGGCTCTCGGGTGGAGTCAAGTTCAACAAACTTGATCTCAAGGATGCTTGCCAGCAATTAGCTCGGGAGCCCACTTCAAGGAAGCTCACTACTATCTACACACCAAAGGGACTGTTCCAATAAAAGAGGCTACCTTTCGGAGTGTAAGCAGTGCCACCAATTTTTTTCAGTGAGAGATGGAGACCTTCCTGCAGGGAATACATCACGTCGTGGTATACATTGATGATATCCTGGTGACTGGTACGGATGACAGATCACCTCAACAATCTTGGCAATGTTTTCCAAAGAAAGGAATAAAGAGGGCTCAAGCTGAAATACAAGCGTAAGTTCGATGGATAGCGTGGAGTACCTCGGTCACATCATTAACGCTGATGGGCTCCACACGGTTGCACACGAGGTTGAAGCAGTCATCAAGGCTCCTGTGCCAAGCAATGTCAAGGAGCTACAGAGTTCCCTAAGGCTGGTAAACTATTACAGGAGGTTTATGCTAAACCTTTCTGCTGTGCTTCATAGATTGCATCAACTGCTATCAACTGGAACCTCGTGGTGCTAGAAGAAAGAACAAGAGGACGCCGTAGTGGAAGCCAAACAACTTCTCACTTCAGCCCCAGTCCTAGAGCATTATGATCCCAAGCAATAACTTGTACTCGCATGCGATGCTTCCCCTTTTTGGCTCGGAGCTGTGCTGTCCCAGCGTGATGCTCATGGTATGGAGCGTCCGATTGCGTTTGGATTCAGGAGCTTACAGCCAGCCAAAAAAAAAGCACTATTGTCAACTGTCCCGTCATCGACGCGGCCCGCAGACGAGCCCCCTTAGGGGGACTTGCTCTTCTCTGGACCAAATGAAGTTCAGTTCAGTTCAACTGGACAGAGAAGCACTGGCACTCATTTTTGGTGTCACAAGGTTTCGGCAGTACCTTTGGGGAAGACATTTTTAAACTGTCGCTAGCCACAAGCCGTTACTCGGACTGTTCGGCCATGACAGGGCCATTCCAGATCGCAGCTCCCCGAGAATTAGACGGTGGGCCCTCATGTTGTCTGCCTAAAGCTACACCCTGGTCTATCACCCAGGACAGAGCATAGGTCATGCGGATGAACTGAGTCGGTTGGCCTTGGAAACTAAAAAAAAAACTTTCCCATGAAAGCTCCTGTGGATGTGTTTGTGTTGGAAGGCAAATATCCACGCGTTGTGTCGTCCACAGCTATTACCCAGGCATCAAGCAAAGAGCCCGCTTTGTCAAGGATCCGTGACAGTTTGCTATGTGGTGGCTAGCTGCCCCATGAGCCGGAATGGAGACATTACAAGTCTCGTGAAAATGAGCTCACCCTGCAGGACGGTTCCCTTTGTGGAATGAGAGTGGTCATTCCCACTTCACTTAGGCGAGAAGTGCTATAACTCCATGAGGGTCACCCTGGCATCGAAAAAATGAAAGCTCTTTCCCGAAGCTATGTGTGGTGGACTCGTGTCGATGATGACATCACACACAAAGTGAAATCATGTGCGGTGGGCCAGGAATATCAACTTGCGCGCCAACCAGTGCAGTCGACACCCTTGTCGTTTCCTGGAAGACCATGGTTACGTCTACATGTCGATTTCGGAAGCTAATTCAAGCGACCTTACTTCTTAGTCATTGTAGACGCCTACTCAAAATAGGTTGAGGTAATTCCAGTGACATTACCATGTTCTGATGCCACAATCAGCTGTCTACTAGCAGTTTTTGCCACTCATGGCATTCCTGACATTGTGTCAGACAATGGCACAACGTTCCCTAGTATCAAATTCCATGAATTTTTGCAAAGAAACCAAATCGGGGGAATAAGAGTGCCACCTTACCGTCCTGCGTCAAACGGTGCTGCCGAGCGTGTTGTTCAGTTGGTCAAGAGCAAGCTGAAGAAGTCGGCATCTAGTGACTTCCAGACCTGGATTCACCGAATTCTATTTCAGTACAGGACAACACCTCACAGCCTCAGTGGCAGAATCCCAGCAGAACTACGTACTTATGGGCAGGACACTACGAAGACCACTCAAAGCCTTGTGCCCGGATCAGCAGCTGAAGCAAAAATTACACCGGGGCAAAAGAGCACGTCACACTCAGTTGCCACAACGTCATTCGCACGTCCTCGTCAAGAATTTTAGACCAGGCCCTTCACGGTTGCCAGCCACTGTTACTAGGCCAACACGTTCGTCTTCCATTCAGGTAGAAGTCGCAGATGGGTCAAGCAGCAATTGGCATGGTGATCACCTCCGACCGGATGACCGTTCTCATCCTCCTTACTCTATAGCCCACCAGTCAGTATGCAACCAACGCAGCTATCGCCCGATTGACAGACTGAACAAGTGAGCAGTGAGGGATCACCAATCGATCATTAAGCGGCGCCCGTATCCAAGGCACCAACATCACCTGAGACGCCTCAAACCACTGCTTCTTCCCCGCTGGTACGCAGATAACCAACGTGTGACGAAACCAGCGTCTCATTACTCGCTCTAGGGACAGTGTGGAGTGGGGCAGTGTTACATATATGTAGCCGATTGGTTGTGCCCCCTAGCGCGAGCCTTGTGCATGCAATAAAGAGATGTAGGGCTGTGGCGGGCCCTCAGAGATGCACCACCAGCAAGTACGGTTGTCCGTCTGAATTCCACAGGTTGAGATTGCAACAAGTTTGCTATGAGGAAGCTAGCTATTAGCAACTTAGCGTGTGTAAAGGAGTATTCTACAGAAGAACAAAATTGGATTGGAGTGCATACGGCAGGCATTACGAAATCCTGACTGGGAGATTACCACTGTCGTTGAAACAAAAAGTGTACAATCATTGCATTCTACCGGTGCTAACATAAGGGGCACAAACTTGGAGGTTAAAAAAGAAGCTCGAGAACAAGTTAAGGACCGCACAAAGAGCGATGAAACGAAGCATGTTAGGTCTAACTTTAAGACACAGGAAGAGAGCGGTGTGGATCAGAGAGCAAACGGGGATAGCCGATATTCTAGTTGACATTAAGAGGAAGAAATGGAGCTGGGCAAGCCATGCAATGCGTAGGATGTAGAACCGGTAGACCATTAGAGTTACAGAATGGATTCCAAGAGAAGGGCAGCGCAGTCGAGGATGGCAGAAAACTAGGTGGGGCGATGAAGTTAGGAAATTTGCAGGTGCAAGTTGGAATCAGCTAGCTCACGACAGGCGTAATTGGAGATCGCACGGAGAGGCCTTCGTCCTGCTGTGGATATAACTATAGGCTGATGATGATGGCGATGATGATGTGTAAAGGAGTACATTTATCCAGGTCAATTACTCACAGCAGACCCTGATCATGCGAAGGAAATTTACAGAAGAATAAAATTGGGTTGGAGTGCATACGGCCGGCATTGCCAAATCATGACTGGGAGCTTACCACTGTCATTGAAAAGAAAAGTGTACAATCATTGAATTGCACAGCTGCTAACATATGGAGCAGGAACTTGGAGGATACCAAATAAGCTCGAGAACAAGTTAAGGACCGCACAGAGCGATGGAACGAAAAATGTTAAGCCTAACTTCAAGGGACAGGAAGAGCGGTGTGGATCAGAGCAAACGGAGTTAGCCGATTTTCTAATTAATGGACATTAAGCGAAAAAAAGTGAAGGTGGGCAGGCCATGTAATCCGTAGGACGGACAACCTGTGGGCCATTAGAGTTACAGAATGGGTACCAAGAGAAGGAAAGCGCAGTCGAGGACGGCAGTAAACTAGGGGTGCGGGGGATGAAGTTAAGAAGCGTGCAGGTGCAAGTTGGAATCAGCTAGCGCAATACAGGGGCAATTGGAGATCGCAGGAAGAAGCCTTCGTCCTGCAGTTGACATAAAAACAGGCTGATTAAGATGATTTGGAGGGCAAGGCTCTCCAAGCATTGAAATGTTTATTACGACCCTTCGAGGTTAGACACTACAGAAAGGAACTGTGGAACAGTGAGCGAGTTTGTGCGACGACTTTTGCAAAATGAAATTGTGAAAATTGTCGTAAAATAACTCAAGGGTGCATGGGAAAATACCAGTATGAATCCCTGACTGTAGCCTAAAAATGAATCTTGTCTCCTGAACAAAAAGCCAACAATACGGGCAGCCCTCATGTACAACGCCAATATGAACAGTGTAGAAAGAAAAGCATATTGTGCATGCTATGGGTTCGATTTGCTTTTTTTTGCGCATCCTTCGCGGTTTGCGGCGCTAAGTGCAGCTGAGTCTTTTGCAAGAGTCAACTTAAAAATGATATATGGCTTAATTTTAAGGTTGGTCGTTTTTGCACGGTTAGCTTATCCAGCGACGGAAACTGATGTACAGGAGAGAAAAAAAATTGCATAGCTTGCACTGGAGGCGCAATGCTAAAGAGGCAGCGGAGCTGATGGGCACCTAGCTTTGGGTTGGGCTATTGGGTTAGGCTAAGCACTACCAAGTTATCCCCAGCATTTCTCGGAATTTGTCGACTATTGATCGATTACCGATTGGCTATCGCAAGGCATTGGCCACGTATTTGGGCTAGGCTAAGCACTACCAAGCCATCCCCAACACTTCCCGATATTTATTAATAATTGATAGATTATCGTTCAGTTATTGATTTGCTATAGATTGGCTATCGATGACTGATTAAGCTTAAGTAGTCCCAACCATGCTTAGCTAGACAGCCAGGCTCAGCTTCGCTTGATCACAGGGGTGTGTGCCATTGCGCTTGGACCCTTTCTGCACGACCGTCTGGATCGGCCCATAATTTTTCAGACGCATCACGGACTTACAGCCGGCTGAAACAGCTCCGCAGTTCAAAATCCTGCCGTAAGCATTTTTTAGTGACCTGAACGTACGATATCAGTACCTAACCTAAACGCTAGGTTTAAACCCACTGCCCCGAAGTGCTTCATTGCAAGATTGTTGAAAGTCCCTGGCCAGAAAAGGCCACTGCACGCGCTCATATGTGAAGTGTGTTTTTTGAGATGCGAGGAAAGATCATGCCTGGTACCCGCCGGGGGGGCTCAGTCAGGTAAGGCGTTGCGCTGCTGAGCACGAGGTCGCGGGATCGAATCCTGGCCCCGGCGGCCGCATTTGGATGGAGGCGGAGTGCAAAAACGCCCGTGTGCTTGCGTTGTAGTGCACGTTAAAGAACCCCAGGTGGTCAAAATTAATCCGGAGCCCTCCACTACAGCATGCCTCATAATGAGAACTGGTTTTGGCACGTAAAACATCAGAAAGAAGAAGATCGTGCCTGGTATAACCTATATAATAACCTGCACACATCGTGCCTTCCAATGCCACGAATGACTCTGTACAGAAATAGCAATACAAGAGCGTGCGTCGTCCACAATGCGAATACATAGGTGGAATTCGAAACTACGTCTATTAACGTGGACGCGTGCGGTTTCACTTGATGGCAATCCTTGTTTCAGTGCAAGATGGTGTGTACTTGACGCTAATTTTCTAATTCACTGTGTTCGCGAATGTAACGGATCTCATAGTAGCTTTCACCCCATTGCGCTGTTTTAAAATCGCCGCGTTTTACACTTGCTGAGGCATTGAGCCGTCTACAGGAGTTGATTATTAAATTACCTTTCTGTTTCCATATCAGGAGAGCCGCTTGAATATGACGCTCATACTGGTAAGAAAATAATTTTTCTTTGTTATTTAGAGCATGTCACTGGTTCCCGAAGAAGCATTGAGTGATCGAGATGAAAAAAAAAACGGCAGAAATATGTAAGCACACAACGCAAAGTATCAGCAAAGTTTTATCATTATATCGAACAATAATGTGCAGTGTAGAGTCTCCCGATTCTTTGACAGTACCGCGCGAGTGTCGACCGGCGAACCGGCTAGCGTCTTCTAACAGCGCGAAGTGATGATACCAGCAAGAGTAGCGCATGCGCACAAAGTTCAGTGGAAGCGCACATTTCGTCTGCTAGGCTCTTTGCACTGGCACGACACAGGCCCTGGCCCGATTAAGGCGCTGCTAGCTCCCCGGCTTATCTGAGTTAAAGGCTTCCAGTGAACTTGGTGCGCATGCGCTAGTCCTGCTGATCTGGTCGCTTCGCGCCGCTAAAAGGCGCTGGCCGGTCGATGATTTGCGCGGAACTGCTAAATAATCGGGAGACTGTGCAATACAAAGCTAAATAAATCGATCATTATACAATACTATAATGTTTGTTAAAGTACTTACGGAAATGGCTACAGCCGGTGATGGCAACGAGGACATTAAAGGTTCGTTCCAAAGCGCAACAGCACGCGGCAGTGCGGATGAGTTAAAACTTAAAAGTTTGTTTTTCAGAAAACAAAAATACGTTTTATGCTCAGGCAAGTATCTAGACGTCAAGATGCGGGTGTGGGAACACGAACAGGTAACAAATTGCGTCGAAGGTTGTGAATGTATTTATGCAACAGGCAGAAAAGTGCAATGGAGCCACGGACACCCCAACGGCTGCAGCTCAAGCTATTGCATAATATTCTTCTTCTTGTTTAAAGTTCTTGTTTAATTAATATTAGTATCTCTGGAATGGTTATCGCAGTTACGTCATATTAAAACGAACGGGCCTGTTTAAGTCAATTTTAAGGTGGAAACGAGCTACTTTTAATGAGAGTAATAACATGTCAAGCAAATTGGAACTATGGACTTACAATGGCTATATAAGACTAATATACATCCATGTTAGAGTGCCACAAGCTTTAGCGCGAATAGCCAAATGTCTTGCACATTTTCACACAAAAGGTAGTTATGTGATGCTTAGAGGAGAGGGCAGGGGTTAGACAGGCACCAGGGTCTGTGCACGATGAAGCTTGAGGTAATACTGCATTACTCAGAACTATAGCGACGTTTTGTGTAGTCTGTCTTTCACTGAACGAAACTACATTGCTTTTAGTTGATTAAGACATCCTGTGCATTTAAAGATGCATTGACAAGCAATTTGTCAATGTTTTCAATTATAGTCAATTTGTCAATTTGTCAACAAGCAATTTGGCCAAGTTATCTAGACGTCTTGACAAGAGAGCTTGGCTGACGAAGGAAAAAAAAAGAAACTAACGCCATTATCGAAACGTTAATTCTGATTTGAGGCCTGACAAAGGGCAAAACTTGAGCTCCGTGCTGAGGCTTTCCTTGTTCGCAGCAATTCGTCGCAACTTTCGTGTGACACGTTTGTCTTCTACAGGTGCAGGGAGGCATGTGCGGCCTTCTACATTGTTAAAAATGTCGCAATTTCACCCGAAAGGCGAAGCATCGATTGCGATAGCAAATTAGTGGACCGCTATACGAAGTAAGGATAGTAGTTTTATCGGCCGTATAAATTTGTAAACATAGGCATACTAATCAAATTGACAAGCATGGTGTCACGCGCGCACCAGCAAACATGAACGCATCTCACTCGATGACCGCGGAAACTCGCTGTCAAAACGCTATAGTGAGTACACGCGGCAGCTGCAGCGAGCGAATTGACCTTCGTGCCGCCGTTCGCATCAACGCGAATTAAGCCGCGAAAACACAGCGCCGGGCGGACTGTGCCCCCGCCGCAGATGGCCTTCAAAATACAGCCGCCCGGGCGGGACGGCGCGGCGTATTACTAGAGCCTGTCCATCTGCCTAATAATAATAATAATAATCATAATAATAATCATAATATTAAGAAGAAACATTTTCAGCGGGTACATGGCATTATCACAAAGAAAGCGCGAACGTTGATTGCACATACCTCTAGCTGCGTCGCCTGGCTATTAGCCTTTTCCTTTCATAAACAGCGTGACGTCGCAGGCCATGCGTAAAGCAAACAGCGTTGGCAAAACATTTGCCTCGCGCCATGGGTACCATGACGTCTGCTGCGATGGATTTGTCCGAGTACGTGAGTTCGCTGCCAATAGGTAGCCCTCAACGGCAGTGTGTCGGAACGGAACGAAAACAAAAACGAAACAAAATGGTATTTTGGAGCGGAACGAAAACGTAAGCGAAACGTTATTTATTATTTTGTTTCGGAGTGAAACCGAAATATTTGTGATTGGTTTTCTGTTCAAGGGGAAAATCAGCAATCCGAAACAACCGACGGCAGGCAACGTCAGAATTAGCTTGTATCTGAGGGGTCATCATGTATCTCAGACAGGCATAGTGGGAGCGATAGCCGGTCGAGCGCTCCACTTATCTGAGCTTGCTGCTCGGTGCACTAGCAGATCAGCATCGCAGCAAAACACACGCTTTGTGCTCTAAGAACTTTTACTCTTCGTTTGTGTTCCGTTAAGTTCGTTTTATTGGAACAGCTCTCTAATCATGGGTGATTACATTCAATGACGTGTTGCTTCTGAGGTCATGCTCAGTGCCTTGACTCAAGACACTGAGCATGATCTCAGAATTAAGAATTCACTCGTTCAGAAAACTTAATACTACGTTTTTATCGTTACTTCGCTTCGAAAATTTTGCATGCGAACCAAAACCATTATGGAACACATCTGTCTTGTTCCGGAGCAGAACTGGAACAGACCGTTTGTTTCTCAGTGGAAAGAAACTAAAACAAGAACGAAAAACATTCCGTTCCGACACCCCGCTAAGCGGTATGCCGGGAAAGCGCAGCATGGTAACACGTGACAAACCTCTAATGAGACCGCGCAACAACGCATCAAATGGAACTCCAATGCAACTAAGCTGCGTACTCGAACAGCGTTTCCGCCTCAACCAGGGGGGTGAATCTTCCTATACCTCCCATTGGTTCTCCTATAGCAGACGCTCAGTCGACGCTAGCGCCAAGGCGCACTTCAGTTAGGCCTTAGCGGATGGATGACGGCACTACGGTGGGGAAAACAAGAAAAAAAAAAGAAAAGCGGCGCAATTGTTTTTACCCTTTTCCTTTCGCTATAGCACTTTTTTTTTCCTTACTTTTTTTATGATGACATTGTTCCACTCATTTCTCCTTTCCCTCTTGACTTTCCTCTCCCATGCCTCACCTCCCCCTCATGCCTTGCGCAATGCTCTTTTTTTTAATTTATTTGGCTGCCCGCGGCGCGCTCTTTTTTTTTTTTTTTTTGTCTCGGGCATAATCAGACGCACCGCCGGACCGAAGCGCGCACTCCGCGCTCCTCTCCTGTCCGGCCGTGCCATTTTTGCTGCGTGCTCGTGAACAGTGGATTCTTTTTGCGTTTTCATGCACGTAGTCGCGTTCATTATTACAATCAAGCAAGCATGTGCCCAACTTGTATTAAAAAATAATTCCACTTACAACACAACCGTTCTTTGGACTCACTTTATTGTGTTCGTTTGCGAAAACCAGAATGCAACAAAACGCGGTTGGGGCTTCATGAACGCACATGCAAAACATTTATTGTAATTGCTCTAATGGCCGATGCGCAGAACATCTTCTCACGGTCTGCTTCTCGCTCGGTCCATAAAATCCACCTCCGTGAAGTTTGCCAAGCATATTCTGCGGTTGTTGACCTTGTCTCTGGGCAAACCCATAAGGCCCATTCTTCCAGCGTAGGTTAAAAACGCTTCCATCCTGAAGAACAGTGAAGATCATAAATTATAACATCGCACTTGGAACATACAAAACTGAGCTCGTTTCGCGTCGCGGCAGAGTACTAGTTGTGATATGTCAACCTTAATTCTCAGAAACGAATTTTTAACAATGGTGACCAATTAACTAGAAAGAAGTACAAAGCGCACACCTACACACGCGTTCCTTGCGATAGGCACAGGTGGTACGACATTTATCAGGAGCTTTATGTGCGCTGCTTGTGACGTAACGATTTACTGCATCGTTCTGTTTTCAAATCATCTAACTCCTGCCTCACCACCGGACAGCCATGCACAACTGCGCACAATTACTATCACAACTAAAAACCGGGAAGTAAACTGCACAGTGCTCACCTGTTGTCTTTAGGGATGCGGTAGAATTTCACGTCGCATGGCTCACTTCGTCTTGATGTGTTCGCACACCATTGAACCACACACGAACAGCGACAGCTGCGAGACATTGCGGGGAAAAGCCGACAAACGTGCGACGGTAGGGTACCACACGGACCACACTGCTAGCGTGGAAGGCGAAAACCGCAAAACTGACCGCATAATGCCAGAAAAAAAATTGCTGCCGCTTTGGCCGTTATCAGCACGGCCGACGACAAGCGCGGGCCGCGCCAGCCGCGCCGCCGATAGTTGAAGGCGAGAGAGAAACGACAAAGTTGAGAGAAGGTTGACAAGAAAAAGAAAAGGAAAAGCGACTTTGGTTTCGCATCCATCTCATGGATGGCGCTGCAATTCGCGTGGACAAAAAACCAGCGAAGTTTCCGAGGCCTGCCTCAACTGCGCGGGAAACGGTCGCATTTCTTCTTGTAAGCGAAGATACATGCAATGACGGGTACCATGAAACCGCACTTACCAGCGATGAAGTGGACTACGAAGGTTCTGTCGGTGACGGACGACTGCCATTTGTCACTGCGCATTGCCAGCACCCACGTTTGCCGTCGCTTCTAGGGAGACGGAAAAAGCCGATCCCATAGGCTTCGTGCGCTGTATGCATTCAACTGCGCAACAGCTCCAGGAATGACTTGCCAACTCAACGAATATACACAAAACACACACGAAAAAAAAAAGAACACCCTGGACAGACGAAGTTGTCAGCCTGTGCCGACGCGCATGTGGCATGCTTTTTGCCCAATAATCACACCCGCGTGCACCTAACGATCACGTGGCCGACTCGTCGTGACGTAGGGCAGGAGAGGTCTATTTGGGACGGTGCGCGATGAGGGGGGGGGGGGGGATTGCTTCGCGCATAACAAAGGCAGGGCGTGCGCACTGCTAAAAGTAACAGCAAAGCAGGTGGTGCTCGCATCGGAGTGCGCTTTGTACGCTTGCGTGTACGATACACTTCTACAAAAATAGATAAAGATATATATATATATATATATATATATATAGAGAGAGAGAGAGAGAGAGAAACCGAGAGATGGATAGATCGATAGATAGATAGATAGATAGGTAGTCGACGAGAGCTGCAAGCATGACGATTCAGCCAATGTGCTTACGATGGTCAGTACATCGCTTTGGATAAACTTTGTTCTTCTGGCTTCGAATACCTTTGTGACTTTTCGAATTCATTTTACAGCTAAGCTGTTAAAGGCTCAGTCTCCGCTCGTTGTGTGCGCGTGTTGAAAAAACTCTCACAGGCCGTATGCTGTATGTGCGAGTGAAAGCGCGCGAGGGACGCGCGCTTTCACGAGGAGCGAACGCACGGCGGAGAGCAAACGCGACTTCTTCCGTCGCACGAAAGGTCGTGGGGGGAGGGGAGGGAGCGAGGTGACCAGCACCAGCAACGCACACAACTGTTGTCGACGGCGGCTGCGTTTTGCCCCCGTTCGCACTGAACACGCGCGGCATTGGTGACGTGTTTATGAAGAACGTGCCAACCTTTGCCGTACACCCTATGGCGGTGTACCGTATATGGCGGCCATAAGGCCATGGTCCCTGTTGTCACTAAATAAATGAAAACCACCGGATCATATATATTTCATTCTTTAATAGTTCAAATAACCAATTACACCATCACATCCTCAAAGTCATAATTGGAAATACGTAATTACCACCATAGTACAGCTTCGCTGGTCTTCCATCTCCACCCCAGTGGAAGGGCTGACAGTTTTTTTCTTAAACAAATTATTTCATTACAAGCGCAAAATTTTGCAGTGGATACGCGTGCACGTAGAGCCTCATTGCCCTCTCCGTTTAGAAAAGTAAGACTGTTTCAAAATTTGGGCAAAACAAGGGAGATGCAGCCTAAGAAATGAAGCCACAAGACCATTTAGGGCGAAAAGCCTGGAGGTCAGACGATTATATGTGCTAGATTACATAGGTGAATGTAAACTTTTTCGAATACTATTCGTATTCGAACAAGTTGACATTAACTGATGTAATCTAGTGCATATATTTGGTATGTAATATTTGCATTCTATTGGAATGCAAATATTACGTATCGAATATGGAATCAAATAGGGAGCAGTCAGATGCAGGCGCAAATATTTTCAGCATGCATATCTATTTCGGTGTACCTATTGGCACCTTGACTGTACTAACTAGTTCAATAAAGAATATTGCTATCAGGGACACATGATCAGCTCTAAATACAACACCAATTGTCATTAGGCCTTCTTTGCCATGTGCAGTACCATGTACGTGCTTTGTTGTTTACACTTTACTACATTCGGGATCGGCCTATCATTTTCAATAAGTGAAGCCACACTTTGTTTTGCTATTCGGCGTGCGCAGGTAGAACTAGCCTATCTGGGTTTTATTCGGGCATTTTTGCGTTAATTCTTCATTATTACTGCTGCTGTCATAGGTCTACTCTAACTAGGTGCGTCGTTTTCCTTCCAAGTTTCATATCACGCATTTTTCGTCGTCCCACTTGCCCTAGAATGCCTTAAATTGTCTAATTTGACGAGACAGAAGTGGCCAGATAATCATTTTTCAGGAACCGTAAATCAATCTCTATAGTCTCTAAAGAAAACCTTGTCTTCAACACTTAATTAAAAACGTGTCAACATCCTGAGAGCCTGAATGAAAACAGGGTCTTCAAGAAAGAATGACTGCTGTATGACGAGCTTTCCAAAAGTGCTCAATAGATTGTTGCAAAAAAATCATAAGGTGCGTAAAAAACATAAAGGTGCTGAAGGACTTCTTTGCCGTACACTTTAAGCCAATACCGGCTTAAAATAACGTTTAAAATGCGGGAAGTTGATAAAATTTCGACGCTTATAAATGACTCACTGCAAGTGGCAAACCGCGTACGCGGCCTGATTTTTGCGGAACTTTCATATGCAGCCCGCATTTAAACGACCCCATCCGTTGCAGAGTACGCAACCGCTTACGAAACGGCCCGCATAACTCAGATGAAATCTGTCCTGTTTACTAAGGGGATCAATATATGCGGCCCAACGGGACATCTTACTTGATATGATAATGTTAATATAGACGAGTGCGACGCATCATCATTTTGCGCCTGGTTTCATACACACAGCATAGAACGACACTATAGGAAATTGATAACAAACAAGCATGGAAACACTGGGAATCTTACCCGGCCCGGGTACATCGCGTGACAACCACTCTAACCAATACACTGCATCGTGCTTGCACACAGGATTCGTATAGCTTTTTCTAGATACATTTGTGCATCCGAGGTTGTCGTTTTGTATCGATTGTTCACTGCCGGCTACCGCGTGTTGTACACGTAGTTTATGTAACGTTCCGATGCTCGGATTGACGTCAAATTTGTTGTTGGCGATAGTGCAGATGTATTTATATGAGTAGCAGTATACGACTAAGCGATTTCGACAGCTGTCAGGTGGGGCCGAAAGGGTAAAGAGGGTAAGAGTATGCAGCATGGGAAGTGCGGCAAAATAAAACCTGCTTTGCCAGGTGAATGGTGAACGCTGTGCTTTTTATTTGCTATGTTGCAGATTGCTCACTGCAGTCACTATTCAAACCGGGAACGTGGCTTTGTTTGAGTACTCTCAACCGCGTTTACAAGGTTCAGTTAACAACGATTGGCCACAAACATTGCACATCTGCAACTATCGGCAACTGCACATGCTGCGAAGTTGCGCTACTTTGACGGTAATGGCAACACGGCTCCGCTATCCTGAAACGTCGAAAAATTGGGCGGGATTTTGCTTGCACGTCTAATTTTGTTGAACGGACAAATATTTATATCAGAGGAAGGAGGAATAAACGGGAAAATTTCGATTAACTCTTGCTGGCCGCATCAGGGATGCCCTGTCCGCAAGACTCCGCAAAACCACACGGTGGTTTTAACCTTTTCGCCTGCCAGGCGCGTGTGACGTGGCAACTAGCTAGCGTGGCCATGCCTGTAGTGGCGTTGAAGTTAAACGAAGGAAGGGAAGAAATAAATGAAGGCGAAGTTAAAACATTTAAAATAATGAGAAATCATTATATACCCCATTACTCGAAAATCAGTCGTATTCGGCGTTATGGAAAGATGGTACCAAAAATGACCGACGGGGCAAAAAGCAGAAACACACCAAAAATGCTCGGATTGACGTCAAATTTCTCAGGGAGGTTCCTGTAAACAAGGTAAATTGATATGCTTGGGCTTACGGGTCATCTTACATTGAGTTTTGAATTCTAGTGAACTGGACGCGTTGAACTGGAAAGCATGAAACCTATCCAAATCTACGAACTACACCGATGAAAATGGGTGACACAGCAGAAAATTGTTCAGAACAATACCATTTTTCGACCAACTTCAACTACGAAATGCAATGAATTCATTTCTCAAGCTTCACGGAGGCGATAAAAAAAAAGATTTTCTTGGTAGCGGTGCTATAAAGTGCAAGCGCTAATGAAAATATCGCGCATGCAATTTCGACGATTAGTACACCTGGCTGCTCAAGAAAAAAAAAACTGCCAGCAATAGTGCAATAGGAGAAAACAGAAAAATAACTAAGCCTGCAGTTATAGCAAGTTCAGGCGCCATTGTGTATTCGTACATTTTCAGATGTTTAAATCACCGAGATTCGTTATCGGCTGGCTCATATAATGTATAGACAGCAGAAATTTAGCATTTACTAAGCTTAGCGCATGGGAAGCAAAAATTGACCTACCGAATTGACATTGGCTCACAGCTATACAGCACGCGCACGAGCGCGAACTTCATACCCGTCACCTTATACCCGATAACCTGTAGCCCGTACAAGGAAATGACGGTAATCGCCACCGAAAACATTCGACTCTTCCAACGGTTCTCGCCATGTTTTGGTCCTTCCCGGCCGGCGGAGCCTTTCCTCCTCTCCGCCATTCCAAGATTACTCAAAGCAATGCACATAGGTGACGTCTTCTTTCTTTACACCAGACACACGGACACTTTAAAAGTCCCTTGAACCAAATATCCTTTACTGCAAGGCAGTACGCGCGCTGTCACATGGCCGCATCAAAGGAGACCTAGTCGAAGGGGACTTTGAGTCAAGGCAGTACACGTTTGTCCTTTGTAATCTTAGGAGAATACTCTTGAGCCTAGAAGGCGTCGGACAGAACCAAAGAAATATCTGCATAAATGCGGCATTTAAATTTTTACCTGTTAAAAACAAGTTTCACTGTATTATAGAAGTTTCTCAGCACTGAACACTTTCATGTCACACTCAATCTCAATCATGAACGCGCCGGTACAGCAGTGGCGGCACGGCATGTCGCCAACAGCAACATCGACGCAACAGAGGTGCCATGCACGCGGTTTGGTTATCGGCTGCTACGCATCTAACTGTGGTCGGTTTCTTTCTGCGCGTCGGTAGCTTCTTTCGTCCCTCATCGCTCTTGCATTTTAGGATACGTTGTGGTTTAGGTTAAAAGCTTCAGCGGAGATCATCTGGAGACCATGTAGCACTCACATATATTCCTTGAACTAATGTTACTTCAAATGCTCTATGCTCCTTAGCTCCAAAGGACCTTTGGTATGTCCGGGTGAGTGAGGTGTTAGTCTATTCGTTTTGGCCTTTTGTCTTCTCACTTTAATTTCTCTTTTGAGACCGCACTCCTCAGCGCAGATAACATCTCCCTCTCCGCTCCTTACAGCTCTTGCTTTGTAACAATCTCTCAACACTTCGGCGCACTTTTCGGGCGCCAATTTGGCAGGGATGCATATAAACGCCATGGTTCCTCATTGGCCGCATAAAAAAGCGCAAAAAGAGGAGGACAAGACAAAGAAACAAGCGCACTAACCACTGTTGTACTTCAGAAAAATATGAAAGGACAGATTATTGTCGGTGCATGCGCGACACTAATCGACACCAGGGGTTGCTAAAAAAGGGGAAGCACAAACGGAAAAAACGAGACCATTTTTTATCATAACTAAGGGCCTTCACATTTTAGGCCTTTCAGCTACCTATTTTAACCCTTTCTCAAGTTGAGACTAACGAAACCACCAGGATTCTGTGTGATCAAAGAAAGCCTCCAAGAGCTCACGTGTCCTGCTATGAGCTAATATTGTTATTTCCCCAAACAACGGCGCGAAATATCAGCTATGGTAGTGCGCAACCAGATGCGCGCATCTCTCGTGTTTTGGTGACGCTGCGCGTTCTCAGGCCTGGTTGTTCCCTCGCCTAGTGGTCTGCCCCATGTACAGCACATTCGACAGGAAAGGGGGATTTCGTAAGCCACCCCGACTACGCCATCGGCAAACCATGCAAACCAGTGTATGTGAACACTTCTCAGCGCAAAAAAAATTGGCCGCCTATCTGCCTGCTTCGCTGCAAATGACGTGGAAAGACGATAGCCTTCTGCCATCCCTGATACGTAACACCCTCTCCCCTCCCCCTCTCACTCCTCCCATGATGGATGCAATGGAGGCTTTTCCAAATTCAATTCAAAGTTCCCGCGTTCGCCCTTCTCTCAAGCCATCGGTTGGGACCTTTTATTACTGTTGGCTTAAAGCCGGCTATAGAGCCGTGGCTTCAGTCAACTTGTTTTAAACGCGTAGCGTCTCTTCGACAACGTTTCTAACGCGTTCGACACCAGTTATAACGCATTAATTTTTCATTTACTAACGTAAAAACTAGTCCAACGTGTATTCTTACTTAAATGAACGCTGCGGATCACGGTTATGTACATATATTTTGCCTCAAATAGGCGGGATGTTTCCTTTGCGCTGTATAATGTTGACGTGTATGACCCCAGGCCTCCAGTGCTAGTAGCTCGCTTGGTTTTGCCTGCGCGGTTGGATCGAGTGACAGACAGACAGACAGAGTTTTCGCGTTTAGGTAGCCCAAGAAAGACTATCGTCTTTAATAAAGATAAGTTAGCACTCAATGCTCCTTAGCTTTCGTGCCTGTCCTTCGATCCTTCCCTGAAGTTTGTGCTAGCAATACGAGCTCAAGTTCGTATGGTCAACAAAAAAATTAGCCTGTTTATACCGTATATCGTCACAGTGAATTTCTGCACATATTGCACAGACGCTTTCTCACGGGTTCTTCAACCGCTAAGCCACTTTTTATTTTGCCTTTAAGCTTACTCCCAAGAGCCCCCGGACGCACAAGCTCACTATCAAGGTAATGTTCTTATTAGATTGCCTCACGACGAAGACGGTGACTCACAGATGCTCATAGCGTTAAGCCACATTTTAGTTTCTCTTTAAGCTTACTTGTAAGGGCCCCCGGGTAGTACACAAGCGCAACGTAGTTTTCAGTGCCATATCGTTCCGGGGCTCAAAGTATGCTTAATGTTGTGCAGTGGCTCGCATACTAATTTATTAACTTCACAATGTGTTGCGTTTATTCTAGCTTGGCAGCAGCTCAAGTTTTGCTTTCTCTCCGTAGTTACATCTTGCAGTTTAGAAAATAAGAGTGAAAAAAAAGAATTAGGGGTTATGAAATAACCTACTAATTTTTTTAATAAAAGTTCAATAATCTGCGTTCTCAGACGACACAATAGTTGAGAGCCGCTGAAATTAACTGCAATGTGCGCATTGTTAAAATAATGTGTCCGATATCAGCAGACCACGTGTGAGTGAAAGAGGCTATATATCTTAAATGATATAGAATTAGGTGTGGTTGCAACTAAGGAAGATCTGAACGAAATAGCCCCGAGAGATACGCGAAAAATCAAAGGTGCACAACTACAATGATCAAAGTGTTATTGCGCAGAAGGGGGAGCTTTTTCGACGCCATTTTGCTTTTGGAGGTGTCAGCCTGATTAGGGTATGGCGGCTTAATACGCTTTTCTTACAGTCCCGCTGTGTTGGGAGGCTACGCCGACGATTGACTTACATTAACATTCTGAAAGAAAAAAAGAAATAGCGGACTGCTGTTAACTTGGTGCAACCCATTCTTAAGCATTTTGCGGCAGTTAGCTTCAATAGCTGCTGTCCAGAACAGGTTAATTGCTCACTACAGACCGTGGAAACACTCGAATTGTTCATTTTTATGATTGATGTGAACAAGTGTTCAGTCATACTATTCATTTTGAATAAGCAGCACTGTTATTGCAATTCGACTAACTTCAGTATGTTGCAGCAACGTATATATACACAGCTTTTAAACCTCTTACGGTGACTGACTAGACATCGTGCGAAAACATTTATTTCGTTGCACATTCGGGCAAGTGGTTCAAGTGATTTTAACCTATATATCACGCATTCACGCTTTTGCTGCTTCTAGGACCCAGGCTGTCCGTCACATTGCGTAAGTTATCCTACCAGCTACATCACAGATTTGCAAAAAATGAGCATAGTCTGTACAAGGCCGTCCTAAGGTAACAGTAGTTAGTAGTTACCTAGAACCTTTGTTCATTGTCTTCTTTCCACTTCTATTTTAATCAATGAGAACTTGCTCAGAAACTCCGCTGGAAAGCCTATTCAAACGTTCTGTATGCATTCCAATAATTCCATTTAATTCTTATGGAAATTTTACGGAAGGTATACCAAAGCTCTCTCTATATACATATATTCCGTAAGAATTATACGGGAACATACGCAATTTTTGAAATGGCATACGGAACATTTCATAGGGAAAGAAGGAACACTTTATGTGAACATAGCGCGTGCATGCATAAGGCAGACGCACATAGAGGCATGCCTATATTGATGCGTAGCCGATGCGCACGTGTCCGCATGCTGATGCACACGCACAAACCAACGTCCGCAAGCAGAGTTTCCTACTCAACTCACAAGATTTAACTGTGGAGGTACCATTACTGAGATTACACGGTAATAGTGGGTACTGCAGAAGTTGTGGGTAGTACGGGTAGTGGGTAGTACGTCTGAACCCAGAAGCACCTTCATGCTTATGGCTTCAGAAGTTCTTGTGGCTTTGTTTACTACATTTTATTTATCTTTAATGGTCTAAATTTTGAAGCAATCTCATTTTTTCAACATCTAAGGCAATCAGACTTGGCATAATTGCATAGCTGCAAAACGGTGTATTATTATTATTGTAATCTTATTGTCTAGAAAATTACCATTTCTCCGGCTGCCATCTCTACTTGCATAGCTTCTCCTGCGAGCCTGCCAGTTTGAAGCTAAGTGTAGCAAATAACGAAAAACGCATAGTCATAGTGGATCAGAGCCAATTCGACAATCTAAAAAAATGTAATTGGCCTTAACTATTATTCTCTGGATCGCCAGACTTAGTGTACTCAAAGTTTTGTAAACCAGTACGAGTTTAGGGTGTGTATGCCAATTATTATAAAATTAAAGAAGGAAACCACACAACTGGGCGACACCTGAAATCCTACCTGCAATTACTCATGGAAATCATTTGTGGAAACGTGTCAATCGAGCTCTCAAAAATTCTGAAGTTCGCCTTGAGCACACGACCACGAGAAATATAGTAGTCGCTCTGATTAGCGCTGCAAAGCGGTGTTTCTACGAATCGCAAGCTTCCGTTATCTACAAGAAACCCAGCTAAGACATTGTCATTGATAAACTAACTTCGAAGTAGAAAGGACAAGGGTCCCTCTAAGATAGCCACTGCGCACACTACCGCTGACGTCTTCAATCAGTCCTTCGCGCGCGTTTCTATAGGATCTACGCCAAGGGATACCCCGTTGCGTTAAACTGCGCTGTGCTAGCTCGAGTATTTCTGCCGATGTTTACAAATGATGCACTTGCCAGAATTGGTTTTAGTTTTAAGCGGAATAATCCAGCGCGTTTAGACAGAATCAGCGGTATCTATATTGCAATGAACCTTGGCGTGCACTCCGAGATTATTCTTGTATCACTAGCAATGGAAACAAAAACCGCAATCGCCAAACCGCTTTATAAAGGAGGAAAGAAAGTTAATGTAGAAAGTTATAGACCTATATCTATACTACCAGTCATGTGACATACTTTAGGAAGATTTTATTTTATTATTTTATTTTTACATACTGCAGCCCTGTTCAAGCTATGGCAGGAGTGGGGAATTATACAGTTGTAGAGCGTACACAAAGTGTAAATATAAGAGTGCTAGAATAAAAATACATAAACAACACAAAAAATAGATGAATAAAATTCACGATTAAGCAAGAAATCGTCCAACGGAAAGGAACGAATCACACCAGGCAGAGTTCCAATATTCAACAGTTGAAGGAACGAAAACTATCTTTAAACACATCAGTTCGTGACCGATATGGTACATTATTAAGATGGTGATACCTCCTAAATGAGGAAGGTTCCAAAAATTTTATGTATGTGCTAAAGCAAGAAGTGTTCAATGAGTTAATTAATTAATGCAATAGCTTTATGGATTCTAGGTTGAGACGGTTGCTGATAGTTGTTAGAGTTAACTCTGAAAGTTTAGACTAGAATGTATAACCTAATTTAAAAAATATTCAATAATTTCCAGTTACCATTTCGGCTTTGTGTCTGGTCGGGCGCCAGTGCCGTTGAAAGGTTCTCAGAAGAGCTATTTGATGCCTTATAGCACAAAATGTTCGCATGCGCTGTGGCTCTTGATTTAGTAAAAGCATCTTGACACAGTCAACAACATGCTGCTTCAGAATTTATATCTGCTAGACCTTATGGGTACTTTCTATGAATGTTTAAAAGACTACCTTGATGGCCGTTCGCAAATGGTATCCTTAGACAAAGAATTGCCTATATATAGGCAATCCACACAAAAGGGCAGAAAATTTACCCTTAAGGAACTCCCGGTTTTAAAGCACACCCTGTGGCCTATAGGCCACAGGGTGTGCTTTAAAACCGGGAGTTCCTTAAGGGTAAATTTTCTGCCCTTTGCTATTCAACTTAATTGTGAATAATTTTTCGTCATATTTATCAAATTGCCTTGCTTATAAGTGTGCAGATGACACTTTAATCTTAACTAAACGCATTTTTCCACTCAAGCTGTAGCTTTACTGCAAAATATTGTGCAACTTGCAATGATGTAGTGTAATTGTTGTCAGTGTTCGCGAATTGTTTGTCAGTGAACAAGTATAAAATCAAAATGCTCTGCTTTAGAAATTGATTAAAAACAACTCCTATAGATGTACCGCTGTATTTTCACTCTCTAGACTGTCGCTCCTGCCAACGCACGCTGGAGGAGTATGTAACCTCTATAAAAATGTTGGTGTTTTCCTTTATAGTGGTCTTGTCGGGAACTATAATTTAGGTTACGTTTGCTACAAACATATGGTAGTTGCGTGGCTGCGCTTTATTTTGTTGCTCTGTCTGTACTAAAAGTCATGCACGTCGCTGAATGCTATGCTTTAAGATGTAGTATTTGAATAGTTGCTTTTTGTTCCGCTCATTAGCAGAGCCCCTCTTACTATAGCCTCAAGAGTATGTTGAAGAGTGTTGATTACATTACCACTGCAGCCTGCAGTACGGACTTGTATCGGTCCTTAGGTGCTTCCACTTTTAACGATTTAATTTTGGAAACGGATGTCAAGCGTGCTTTCTTGGAAATCATTTCAAACATAAATACGTAGTTCCACGGTAATGGCGCAAGGCACCTTGCTTTGCAGCAGTCCGTTGTACAACGAGATTCAGCAAGGCTAGAGGACGTGCATATCTACCAAAAATGTTGAATGAGCTTCCAGGAAAGGTTTTCAGCACAACATCAAAACGCAACTTGAAAAACACTCTGCAATGGTTGTAAATATCAGTATTTTTGTCTTATTGTTTAATCTACTTCATATTACTTGTACAGTGCAAAGTTAATTTAAAGCATACGTTACTCTGTAGTGCCATTTTCCATTTCCTCGCCGCTGCTGCCAGGCCTAGGCTCGCAAGCCCCCTAATGGGCTTTTACAGGCCCAAATTGTTATGTATTACCATCGAAGATGGCAACGAATAATAATAATTTGTTACTATTATTATTATTATTACTATTATTCAGCATACTCATAAAGGCCATCATCGGAGGGTGTTACATAGGTGTTACATACAACGAAGAAATGGTTTACAAAAGGGAGTACGAAAAGACGTAAGAGTATTAGTGGATACAAGTGGGACAGCAAAAAGGATAACTTACAAGGCAATATATCACCATATAATTATAGAATACACAATATTCATGCTATCAATACAGCAATATCGACAATAAACACGTGAGTAACGTCAAAATGTACATGAATAGCCTGGGCTTAACTTGAGATCTAGAAGGCACGACTGCACAATAGTTTGATATTTATTAAAGTCAGGTTAAGTTGCAATGTGCATTGGTAGATTATACGAGTCAATTGTGGTGCGAGGTACGAATTAACGAGCGAAGGACGATGTGCGACAAGTGATTCGTTTGACTTTACCTGAACGACCATGATTGTGGTGAGGAAGGACAGTGGAGGGTAGTTTTGAAAGTCATCGCGCAATGATTTATGACTATAATTAATGGATGAGCAAATGAGGAGGCAATTTAATGGCAGTTTGACAAGTGTTCCAACTTGGTACATTGTTTCAAAGATGTTACACTTGAGGAGCTCGACTTATCTGAAAAGATGCAAAGCGACAGCACGCTTTCGAAGTGATTCGACATCGTTCTTTGCGCACGTCATTAAGATTTGAACCAAGGAAACGACGTTTAGGCAAAGTCACGTGCCAACCATAATTACCATGCTTAGCGAACCCAAATACTTGTCATACACACTAGCGCCAGAGTTCTCTCTAGTAATTTTTGGGGAAAACTCAACGCCCACAAGTGCCAGTACAACGCATTCGCATAATTGACACAGCCAGGCGCATCAACTCACCCACTGAGTTTTGTATAACTAAGCTGGGTATCCACCGCTCTCAGATGCTGAAAGTGCTTATACGCGTGAGCATCCAAGTAGCTAGAGTACAACTTAGGTAAACTTTGTTAATAACGATAAAAATTTGGGGCTCATCCACCAACACGAAACCGTGGGCCCTTTCGATCCAAGAACAAGCCCTAACGTAATTGTCCTATGAAGACATCGACTGCTTTCATGCCAGTCAAGGGCAGAATAAAACGAACCTCATGGTTGTGAGTTTGGCGCCTTTTTTGTTGCTTTTTTTGTTATTCTTCTTGTAGTGTTTTTTTTTTTGCCATAATTTAATAGTCGAGTGACACGAGCACGTTTCAAAAGGCCTTCAGCCGTTAGTCTTTGAAAGTATACTAAACTTTTTTTCGTCTCGGAGGAGTTGTGTTGGTGCCACAGGGCAGTTGTCAACTGCTATCGAGAGTTTCACTTGTTCCACGTTGAGTTACTACGAGAGGGTGTGCGACCGCCACTGGAAGACGTTCGAGATATCGATAAAATTCCGTAAAACTTGACGTTATACTCGAAGGCCGTCGAACCTGCCTGTGTGGCGGCACGCAATTCGCCGTTGAGTGGAGAGACTATTGGTTCGAAGAGCCTTCGAAGTGTCTGTGTGACACAGGTATGAGATGAAGCTACACCAATTCGCGCAAATGTCAGTTATGTCAAGAGATTAACTTGCCTCACGGCGCTACTTGTATTCCGAACATACGCTAAACTCTAGTCAAGGTTGCAGGTTACATAATATCTGTTACGCTATACTCATGTGTGAAATTGAGAGGGAAAGTGGTAAAACATGCACATGGCCAACACATGCACGACTAAATCACGTGTAATACAGCAGTTACAGGTTTAGTCAATAGACCCCTTGTTCGTGATTATTTGAGGGTTGGCTTTGAAGCATGTACCTTTTATGCTCTAATGCTCTTCTGTTTTATTCAGTTGACAGGGAGGGGTCGATGTCTGCAATGATGAGTGAGTAAGCTTTGCTACTTGATTGCCTTACTCACAAAATCGAGCTGAATCAGGATTCTGTGCTGTTAAAGCACGTCATATTATGACTCATTGCGCTGGTATTCATAAAGCACTTTTATATACATACAGCCTTTTTATATTGTTTACAATGTGTTCCCACCATGTAATAATGTGCATAAACTGCTCATTCATTGACGTTTCCTCTAAAAAGTGCATCAGGTTTTTTATCTCACATAGAATCTGCTGTGCATATAAGCTGCATATAGAAAAAATAATCGTGTTACAAGCTATGACTATTGAGGGCAGAGGGAATGCGAAGAGTAGAGTGCGTGCCCGAAGCGTAACTGAGGTACAGTGCGTGCCGGCGACCAATCATCCTTGTCCAGATTCGCCTGCACATAATTTTCGCGCTGAATGTGCGGCTGCTCGCCCTACTGCGTTAATGTGGCCTATAATGTACTGACTGAGTGTGGTTCCTCACCTGATCACTATGGTGTTTTTTTTTCTCTGTGAGCAAACTTGACTGTAATTGCAAGTGTGGCCGACCCTATGCTATAAAAAGGCATGTTTCATGAAAGTTTTTAGAATACATCGATTGGTATAATAGAATCACTTGAATGTAGGGTGCGGACGCCTATTATAGATGCACACGAAGGCCGCAATCACCATGTTATTCCGCAGGCACACGAGCTGTGCCTCAGGGGCACCTAATCAAGCTGTACATAAGGGTGCCGTGGAATAATAGCTGCCTGCATTCTCTTCGACTATCACTGTGCCCCCTCACGCCAACTCCGTCAATGAACCCGTGTTTCAGCCCGATTTGTATCTATTATGAAATATCATGTAAAATAGTACCGTTTGCTGTACTCATGCAATAGGCAATGGTGAAAATATCCAGCGGCAATAGACACGCAAAGACGATACTGAACAATATTGTCTGTTGAACAGTGCCAATCTTATTTGGTCATCAGAGCTAGTTCGTATATTGACGCGCGTTGCGCAGACCTGTTATCTCGCCCCTAGAGTAGCAACAGATGTATCAAGGAGTGCTCCTTTGAGCACGGCAACGTAATCATGCCATGCGACACAGCGACTTATACGTGCACCGCTTCTAAAGAGAACAAGTACTCAAGTTGACGGGTAAGACGCATGGCAACAAATCTAGAAAGGATCTAGGGGGCGCGCTGTACCCTTTAGGGTGACTACATGAAACAAGTTTACATCACGAAGCATTGAAAAGATGTGCAACGCGTCCATTTGCTCTATCTGTATTATAAAGAGCAAGGGCAAATCCGGATAAGAAGTTCAAAATACGGCTGGTTATAGTTTTCGTAGATGATTATCTTGTGCTTCAACATGACCTGGTCACATTTCACCACTTGCTGCAGACACTTTGTTGTGCTGCATTGCTTGATGTACGACAATACAAAGGCTTTAGGCATTTTAAAATATTTTAAAGCGCTTATAAAGCCATTCTCGTCGAATTCACCAAGTCTTACAGGACTTGTAACAGCCCGAGGATTGAGGCAGCTGTCAATGTTTGTAACTTGTACTTTATACAGTTGCACAAATCTTGCGTTACGTGAAAGGAGGGGGTCTTCGTTCGGTACTGAAAACGACTAACTTCCTTCTTTTTGGCCACATGCTACACATAATCACTTGTGATGGGCAGACAACGAGGAAAATTGAGTGATGCCGCTTTTCTCGTAGAGAACAAGGTTATAGAAAAGACTAACTTGAATTACACTGAAGTACTCAGGCCTTTAAGGGCGGGCCATGTAATGCGTAGGATGGATAACCGGTGAACCATCAGGATTACAGAATGGATACCAAGAGAAGGAAAGCGCAGTCGAGGACGGCAGAAAACCAGGTGGGATGATGAAGTTAGGAAATTCGCAGGCGCAAGTTGGAATACGCTAGCGCAAGACAGGGGTAATTGGAGATCGCAGGGAGAGGCCTTCGTCCTGCAGTGGACATAAATATAGGCTGCTGCTGCTGCTGATGATGATGACTGAGGCCTTTTGATTAACCGCGTGGTTTGCTGTCTCTACAGAAAAAGTCGCAGTTTCGCCCGAAAGGCCAAGCATCGATTGCGATAGCAAATTAGTAGACAGCTGTACGAACTAAGGATAGTAATTTTATCGGCCCTAAAAACTTGTAAACATGTTGCTTACTAACTAAATTAACAAGCATGGTGTCACGCACGCACAAGCAAGCATGAAGACACCTCACCCGATGACCGCGGAATCTCGCTGTCAAAACGCTGGAGTAAAGAAGCGCGGCAACAGCAGGCGAGCTAAATGACTTTCGTGCTGCCTCTCGCTTCGATGTGAACTAAGCGTGAAAAATCAGCGTACACGACGCTATCAGAACTCTCAGCACTCTGTTCCCAGCACAGATCGCTTTGAAGAGAAGGCCCGCGCGGTGGCGCTCAGGGGCCGTCGCAGCTAAAATCCCTATATAAGAAAAGTACCGCCATCTACTCTTTCCTCCGCCGTCTCCTAAAGCGCTTGCTTTTTTCTTTTCCTTTTGCTTGCAAAAGCAAGTCGACGGTGGCGCACCTAGAAAGTCCACGTTGAAGCTTTCAGGCCGAGCGCGTGCCGACACCGCCACCGGCGACTGCGGCTGCGCAGTGGACTTTCGACATGGCTCTGAGGCGAAAAAAATATATATAAAGAAGTGAAAACGCGCGCTATCATTGTCCAATCGGAGATACAGGAGAGAGAGAGAGAGAAGCGGCGTTGATAAAAGGATGGCGGTACTTTTCTTATATAGGGACTTTAGTCGCAGCAGAACGCCCGTGCCTTGTGCGCGGCGGAAGGCTGTGCGCTTCCTCCCCGCTTTCTGCCATTGCGCAGCCGAGTTTGAGCCCCCATCGTCGTCTCCCCCTTGCACACTTTCACTCGCACATACAGAGTACGGCGCTCGGCGATGTTACCGCCCTTGGACTTTATAGGAACATCACGGTGACGGCGACGGCAGAAATGCGCCTGGAGTGTCCCTATAATTACTATCGCAATGAAAGAAACGGTTTCACTGTGAGCATGCATATTTGCTGAGATAAGGTCGCAATTCTATCGCTCTTTTCTTTTTCAACTATTGTCAGAGCGGTGCTTCGCCTACGTTTTCACCACTGGAGCGACCGATCATGAGCGGTGAATGATAAGGAATAGAATAGAGTGAAATGATTCCATGCCATATATTGACCTCTACACCAAATGAGAGTTATATGTTTATACAGAATAGATGATACAAAGAAATACTGATTACATTCTTGAATGTTTGCTCTAAGGCACATAGCGTAATTTTTAAAGGCATATGAAATAGAAATGCATCCCAAGTACAGGTTTAGAGACATGTGCCATAAAACTTTCGATGAAAATGCTCGGTTTATGCACTTACACCTTAAAAATGAAACACTGTTGTATGCACTAAAACTCAAAAGTATCTAGAACATCCAGGTATTTTGTCGCGCACTTTGGGAATCAATATCTCGAAACTGGTGTCATCCTGAAAATTTATTCATTGCCTTGCGAACTCACCAGGTGCACTTCGCAACTCAAATATGTGCCGAAATTTAATGAAATAAAGTATAATTAGAGTTTTTTGTTATTTATTTCATTATGCATTGCAATTTCTCGTGCAAGTAATGTCCACCTCCTTCCATAATTCGGCCTAATGGTCAGAATAGCACAGGTGGCTTTTAAAATTCTCTATGATAAAGAAACACCCATTATTGATCGTTGGTATTACTTTTAGATAATAAGACAGCATAAAAAATTATAACTGCGCACTATTTATACTGTTACCATAGACGTTGGATTTGAATGACATTAGAAGATATTACAACACTAGAACCAACTTTACCACTAGAAATTGCATGAGTTTGTTTTTCATGTCACCATACAAATTTGTATAAGACCTGCACATGGATAGGGGAGAACAAAGTGGAAAGTGGGAATCACGTGTTAATCTGTAATTTTTAGAATAAACACTGGAAATAGCCATCAAATTTTGTGCAAGGTAGAGACATCAATAGGACGCCAAAGTAGCATTTATTGCTGTTTGTTTTAGAGAGTTTGAGGAGGTAATCGAAAACGAACAGGTTTAATACGTCTCTGCAGTTGCCGCAGTGATAGGTGGGTGTGAAATACGAGGTGCTGAATCACAATAATTTTCTGGTAGTATCAGACAATAGTATCAGACAATCTTAGGAGACATTTCGTTGTCATCACTGCTTTGCAAGTGAAAGCCTGCAACAAAGCAGCAAAATATTGGAAGTCACAAAACAAAGAAGGCAAACGTTTGCATGAGAATAAATTTTTTTTCAGCTCACGGGTTGCCTTAAATTGTAGAAACACATATCTGAAGCATGCCATCTACCGCGGCTTCGCGATACTTGTTCAATTTCTTTATTCTGCAACCCAGTGAGGGTTCTCATTGTTCAGCAGGTGTAAAGCATTGAATTGACCAATTGTTTTTACATGTGCCTTTGAAGTTTGCTTTGAAGTCTACTTCAGTGTCAAATTTATGGTTACTTACGCCGCTCAAAAAGCATCCCTATTATCTGCATTAATTTTATAATTTATTATTTGCTCTCACATTACAGCAACGAAAATAAATTTCATTTAAACCCATTATCTGCTGCAGCATGCTGGGTTGAGCGGAAGACAAGGTACACATAGCATATTTTGAAATATTTTTTTTTCTTTTAGCGTGCTAATGACGCGCTCCCAAAACACATTTATATTGAGCTAAAGTGGTCATATCATCTAGTAAAAGTAATTAGTAGAGAGCAAACTTTTATTATGTGTTTAGAATCATTTCAATTCTATTGGTATTCATACAGAGCACCTATATTGGATTGCACTTAACAAACATTTTTTTTAACGCGTGCAGGACCGAAGAAACCAAAGTAAGCAAAACAAAGGCATTTGTTCTGTAACGCTTACGGCATTAAGCTCGAACACTGTGCACAATTAACTTCGGGCTTTTGTGCGATGTAGATGAACGGCGACCTGTTCAAAGCAATTAGGCGCTCTCGCCTGAGCAAGAATTGCAGAAGTGTGTTGTCTTCATAGCACCCTGAGCACGTGATTTATTCAACACTGAATAAAATGTCTCGATACAGCAACCAAACAAAATTTCATTCAAACCCGTTA
>NC_051163.1:83819139-83855295 GCF_013339745.2 Dermacentor silvarum | reverse complement strand
CTCGTTCACGGGGTCTGTGACAGGGACATAAACATTGCCAGCATGTTGGAAGGCGTTCGGTTCTGTCGTTCCGTCAAGTGTGTGTGGCTGGCAGGCTGGGGTCAATTTTTGTTGCGTTGAGCAACACTGTACAGTGTCATCCATCACCTGGGAAATTAATCTACATCCGTCGGTTAAGAGTCGCCAAATTGTCCCGTGCTAAAGGTTAACGTCATGCAGTAAGAAGTCCGCAACCTCAGTAATTCAGCTTGTGGAAAGTGCGCGGCTTATCGTAAACCACGCCACATAGTCTCTATCAACGGCGGCCCATCTGCTTCTAGGTGAAATTAGAGAAAATAGGCGAAGTAAGTCAAGGTCAAAGCGATGAAATGTCTTATATCAAACGTCGTGAGGCTGAAGTTGGCCAGCAGGTGGAGTGTCGGCTTTTTGTACTGCTGGCCCCGTAACGACGCACCGAGGCGGACATACCTGGCTAGTAGAACCGAAGGCGTGTGTGATCATGTGTGCGCGAAATTTTGAGGTGTCTCGCTCTTGACGCATCGTGAAGCTGGACCAAAACAGTCGAATGCATCTGTACCGCAGTCACAAGCAAGCGACCAGGACAGTTAGGATGACCATGACCATCAGGACCGACTGGTCTGTAGCATCCTAATACAAGTTTCTGGACGTGTAGACGGCTGTGTATGAGTATTTGTTAAGGCCTAATGACTCAGCTGCAAAGGGGACCGGTGGGATCTTTGAAAGAAGCTGACTGGCAGAATAACTACAGATTACTTCAGATTTTACTACAGTGACGGTGTTTAGTGGAGCAACAGCAAAATGAGCAGCAGGATATAGGTTGCCCCAAAGCTAACCTCAGGGGGACACCCTAATAAAAAGCTACAAGTAGTGTTAAGTTTTAACATACACCGTTCATTTGCTTACTGACATTATACATAATTTTTAACAGAACATTCTATTCAAAGAACCACCTATGCTATACAAGAACAATAAAACATAAGGCTGTTATGAAAAAGAGAAAGCAGAAAAAAGGAAGCAATTATAGCCTTGCTTTAGAAGAATAGTAAGATGCGCGTTAGCAACTAACCAGGTATATTTTTCATGAATCTTCAGCAATAAAACGAATGGAATGAGGAACATGATTTGATTTCTTATGAGATACTATTCCAGCTTGATTTCCTGGCAAAAAGCCAGCGTGATATCGATGGCGCCTACCCAGCAGCATGACGACATACCCAATGGCACATACACGTGTAAACTGTAGACTAGAACTCTGTACGGGCTGTTGTACTTTAGGTTCGGGCCTCGCCCTGTCCGAAAGTACCATTGTGTTAGGCAACACGAGTCCATCCCTTTCATTTGAAACCTGGGTCGTACCATACCTGGGCTCAAGATCTTCTGTCCCGGTCAGACTCGGGCCGGTCCCGTTCGGTTCGACCCATCAGCCCTTCAACCTAAACGAAGCAACTTCGAGTATTCCGTTGTTCTGAAGATACTATTCGCTCACATATTTTTGTGCTTATTCGATTATTCAAAATGGAAACACGCATACACACTTAACAGAGAGAAAAACGGGGCGCGAGAATACTGGCAACAGCCCCCCCAGACCGGCACAATGCTTGCGTACCTTTTAGGAAAGAGAATAGAGAAAAAGATGCAAAGGCAGATTTCACTGCGACACGTTTTCCTCTGCAGTTGCTGCTCAAAAAAAAACGAAAAAGTAAAACAAAGAAAAAAACATTATCTCTTTACCATATGACACTGTCTTTTAATGTGATACGAGCGTCCGTCGTACGCTTTCAAAATTGTTGTGCGGCATTAAATAGCGAAAGCTTGGGTGAACACTGGTACTCACTAGAGCACTGCACGGGCCGATTTTTTCAGCCCGGGCCCGGCCTGGGTCTGTTTTTACGTTGGGCTGCCCGCCCGAGCCCGATCAAAACTTTTATGGCGAGACCCGGGCCCGGCCCGGGCCCGGAAATATTCTACGTTACCCGCCCGGCCCGGCCCGCCACCCCTTTACCTTAGGCCCGAGCCCGGCCTGAGCCCGGCTCGAGACCGAAAAATAAATCTTTTTCAGAGTTCAGACGCCCGAGAATAACTCGCTGCACGTTACATGCACACCACCAGAAAGCCCGAGCCCGGCCTGGGCCTGGGTCAAAAAGCACACGCCGTGCCCGAGCCCGGCCCGATCCCGTGAAAAAACTGGTCTACCCGGCCCGGCCCGGCCCACGGGCCGGGCCGGCCTTGGGCTTTCGCGTCAGCCCGAGCCCGTGCAGTGCTCTAGTACTCACCACTAGCTATTTCATTTCAGTTTTGAATCTCAAATTGTAAACTACTGTGCCTTTCCCCGCAGGGGCGTCTGCGTAAGCAGGCGTTTGGTGTGTTGCGACACCACGTACCCGAGCACACGAGGGTTGGACCCTCCCGCGTCTAACCGTGCGCGGCTTAGCCGTGTCCGGGGAAAAGAGGATCCTGGGGGTTGAGCCAAGGCTGAGTGCTTGGACCTTTATGGCCCCTTGGCGGAGGCAACACACCCCTTTGGCCTCGGCTTCACGTAGACGGCACCCCCGGACTGACCCACCCGGGGGAAATCGGTGGTCGCCTTTTCCTATCCCCCTCTCCAACCTTTTGCTTTCCTGTCTTCTTTCTTTAACTATCCTATCATCTCTTCTCTTCTGTCACTTCCTAATTTTCATAGGCGGCTTGGGTTAACCTTGTGTATGTGCCCTCCCTTGGGTATAATATATTAGGTTATAGTGGCAATGTACGGTTGACGCGTTAAGCACTGCAGCGTCCCCTAGTTGGGCTCCGTGGTGGGTGGCCGCCATTGCCGCCGAAATAAAACAAACCGTTATGGGAACACCAGCATTTCCCCGCCTACTTGATCGTCACCCTCTAAAGAGGGGACGCACCGATGAACTTAGCCTGTATTCCAACCGAACAAAAGAAATCTATCCGAAATACCATGTTGTACACAGCGAAAATGCTTCAAAACCGGCCAGATCCATTTCTCCATTCATAGTTGCGAAATCTTTGACGGAAGCTTTAGGCTCAGGTTACAAAGTGATCAAAATGGCTAGCGGAGACCTTCTTCTTGAGGTCCCTCAGAAACAACAGTACGAGAAACTCGGCAACCTTGTGACTTTCGGCAACATACCAATTTCTGTATCACCACACCGATCAATGAATAGCTCACGTGGAGTCGTATCAGAAGCAGACCTCCTAGAATTATCAGAAGGAGAACTCCTGGAAGGGTGGAAAGATCAAAATGTCACCAATGTAAAACGTATCATCATCAGACGGGACAACAAAGAAATCCCCACCAAACATCTTGTCCTCACATTTGGATCTAGCGTTCTGCCTGAAACCATCGAAACAGGATACATTAAGTTAACTGTTCGACCATATGTCCCTAACCCTAGACGGTGCTTCCAATGCCAAAGATTTGGGCATGGCTCACAGAGCTGTCGTGGTCAAATAACTTGTGCAAGGTGTGGAGTACAGGGCCACTCCTCCGACAACTGTACTGGCACTCCTCACTATGTGAACTGCAGTGGTGACCACGCATCCTACTCACGTTCCTGTCCAAACTGGAAAAAAGAAAAGGACATAATCACCCTAAAAGTAAAAGAAAATATTTCTTTCAAGGAAGCCCGTAAGAGGTGCTCACTTTTCCACAACACATCTTATGCTGATGCGGCGCGTCGGGGGGCAGCGTCGCAGCGGCCACTGCCACCTGCCCAGCCCGCACACAGCGAGCTGCCGCTTGTGGCCCCTGCCCCCTGGGTGGAAGGCGCTAAGCCTACCCCACCCAACCAGCAAATAAGCCCGGCTACCCTAGGGTTACCTGCACCACAACAGTCCACGGCGGCATCCTGCTCTTCGCGTAGCGAACCGGCAGGGCCGCCAGCAGCCCCCACGGTGGGTGCAGTCAACGCTGCCTCACCCTCTCCGGCCCCTGCTGCCGCTGGCAACAGCCGGCGCAGCTCAGGCCCAAAGACAGCCCCATCAACCTCCGGGCTGGTGGGCGCAAAGGTCTCGTCCTTCGCGGCGAGACTTTCTCGCGAAATTTCTCGCTCGTAAGAGCGCGTGTCCGGCGCCCCCCATGAGGCAATGGACACTACACCCATCCCGACGGCGCACTAAGCGCCTATGGAGCGGCGAGGCTCCCTCGACCGCTTCAGAAAGGACAAATCCCGCGTTACAGGGCCAGGAAAGGGCTCTGTAATCTAAAGCAATATTTCCTTTTCTAGTACACACAGCACCAATTTACTTTCATTATGGATACACAAATCATACAATGGAACGTCAGAGGTCTTCTTAGGAACCTCGACGATGTCCAAGAACTTCTCCACGAACACAACCCAAAAGTGCTGTGTGTACAGGAAACTCACTTAAAATCGACACATACAAACTTTCTCCGACAGTATGTTACGTTTTGTAAAGATCGTGATGATGCCCTCGCATCATCAGGCGGTGTTGCCATCGTAATCCACAAAAGCATAGCACGTCAACGTTTGCGGCTACAAACGCCCCTCGAAGCAGTGGCAGTTCGACTTGTTCTCTTAAACAGACTCATCACCATTTGCTCGCTTTACATACCCCCACATTACCAACTACACAAACATGAATTTCAGTCATTTATAGACGAATTGCCAGAACCTTATCTTGTTCTTGGCGATTTCAATGCGCACAGCGGTCTGTGGGGCGACTCTCGCATTGATGCACGAGGCCGTCTAATTGAGGACTTTCTTTTCTCATCCGGTGCATGTCTGCTAAATAAAAAAGCAGCCACATATTATTGTCTCGCAAATAAAACCTTTTCCTCCATAGATCTGAGCATAGCTTCTCCATCCATACTACCTGAACTTGAATGGGAAGTTATAAAAAACCCTTATGGGAGCGACCATTTCCCAATACTGCTGAGAACACCAAGACAATACGAATCTCCACCACACGCCCCCCAGTGGAAGGTCGATGCAGCGGACTGGAAGAAATTCCAAACACTTACCAGTACGCTCTCGTGGGCTGACATTTCATTGCTCGGAATGGACGGTGCCGTCGAATATCTTACTAATTTCATAATTGATGCAGCTCTTAAGTGTATTCCCCAAACAAGTGGACTTTCTAGCAAACGCCGTGTTCCGTGGTGGAATGAACAATGCCGGAACGCACGTAGGCAGCAGAACAAAGCATGGAGGCAGCTTCGCGATTCTCCTACTGCTGAAAACCTCCTCAATTTCAAGAAAATCAAATCCCAAGGTAGGAGAACGCGCAGACAAGCCAGGAGAGATAGCTGGCAAACATTCTTATCAAGCATAAATTCATACACGGATGAGGCCAAGGTTTGGAACAGGGTCAATAGAGTAAGAGGACGACAAACACATCCGCCTCCCCTGGTACATACGCAGGGAGATGGCCTGGAGGACCAAGCGAACCATTTGGGTGCACATTTTGAACATGTGTCCAGTTCATCACACTATTCTCCAGCATTCACAAAAAACAAAGCAGCAATAGAAAAACAAAAACTAGACCGAAAGAGCACTGGGAACGAGCCATATAACCTACCTTTCTCCCTAGCAGAGCTGCAAGCATCACTCACCTGTTGCAAACAATCTGCCCCAGGCTCTGACCGCATACTCTACGAAATGTTGAAAAACCTGTCCTCTGAAACAAAGAAAACCCTTCTCTGCCTGTACAACTCTATATGGACCTCCGGCGAGATCCCCTCTGCCTGGAAAGAGGCCATAGTAATCCCTATCCTGAAGCAGGGCAAGGATCCATCGTCCGTATCGAGTTATCGGCCCATAGCTCTAACAAGCTGCATCTGCAAAGTCTTTGAGAAGATGATAAACCGCCGTCTGATACATTTCCTAGAATCAAACAAGCTGCTTGACCCATGCAAGTGTGGATTCCGCGACGGCCGATCCACCACTGACCATCTGATACGCCTAGAGGCTCAGATTCGTGAGGCTTTTGTCCACAAGCAATTCTTCCTGTCTGTTTTCCTTGATATGGAAAAAGCATACGACACCACGTGGCGATTCGGAATACTAAGAGACCTCGCACACTTTGGAATACGTGGCATTATGCTGAATATCATTGAAAGTTATCTGTCCAACCGCAGATTCCGTGTTCGTGTGGGTAATGCCCTATCAAGACCATATGTGCAGGAAACTGGAGTACCACAGGGTGGTGTGCTTAGTTGCACCCTTTTTATCATAAAAATGAACTCTCTGCGTCTGTACATCCCACGCAACATATTTTATTCAGTATATGTCGACGATGTACAGATGGGCTTCACGTCATGTAAACTTGCAATCTGTGAGCGGCAGGTTCAGCTTGGACTGAACAAACTGTCTAAGTGGGCAGACGAGAATGGTTTTCGGCTTAACCCACAAAAGTCCACATGCGTCCTCTTCTCCAGGAAGAGAGGTCTGCACCCTGATTCCAACATCGAGATACAGGGTGAGGGTCTACCTGTAAAAACTGAACACAAATTCCTAGGCCTAATTCTGGACGCGAAGTTAACGTTTATTCTACATCTAAAGTATTTAAGAAACAAGTGCCTGAAGACAATGAGCATCTTGAAAATGTTGTCTCGCACTACGTGGGGTAGTGACACAAGATGTCTATTGAATCTCTATAAGAGCCTCATTCGATCACGTTTAGACTACGGTTCCATCATATATCACTCTGCGACGCCGAGCGCCTTGAAGATGTTAGACCCTGTCCACCATCTGGGTATCCGCCTCTCTACGGGTGCGTTCAGAACAAGCCCCGTAGAAAGCCTTTATGCCGAGTCAAATGAATGGTCGCTACATCTACAGAGAACTTACTTATCCTTTGTATATTTCCTAAAAGTGAACTCAAACAATACGCACCCTGCCTACACAAGTATAAACGATCTGTCCAGTGCCCAAACCTTTCTGAACCGCCCTTCCGTGAGAAAGCCCTACGCACTGCGAGTAAGAAGTCTTGCCGAAGAAATGGATGTGTCACTCCATGAGCACGATGTCATGTCCCCTCCTGTAGAGCTGTCGCCATGGCAGTGGCAGCTGATTGACTGTGATCTGTCCTTCATTGAGGTCACAAAGCATGCGCCGGTCGCACATATCCGTATGCACTTCCTCGAATTGCAGCACAAATACTCTTGTCCAGAATATTTTACTGACGCTTCAAAGTCACACGCTGGCGTGTCTTACGCGGCGGTTGGTCCGTCCTTTTCTGCTGCGGGAGTTCTACACCCAAACACAACCATCTTTACAGCGGAGGCCTACGCCATCCTGGTGGCGGTTAAACACATCAAACAGCTAGACATACGCAAGGCAGTCATTTACACTGACTCTTTGAGCGTGTTGAAATGTTTAAACACTCCAAGTAGGCACAGAAACCCCGTAATTATAACTCTTTATTCCATCATTTGCACCGCGTATGCATCCAAGCACCAAATTGTGCTCTGCTGGGTGCCAGAGCACCGCGAGATCGAAGGGAATGAGTTGGCCGACAAGCTAGCCACATCAATTCATACAGACGCTGCCACTTCACCCATAGCCGTCCCTGTAATGGACCTAAAACCCTTTATTAAGAAAAAGGTCAGGGCCTACTGGCAACGTCTGTGGGACAGAGAAACGAACAACAAACTACATACTATCAAGCCTCATCTCGCTCATTGGCCGTCAGAATCGAAAACACGCTACACACAGGTTACACTTTGCAGACTCAGGATAGGACACACATACAGGACACACGCATACTTGTTGTCCGGTGGCGATCCGCCTGTCTGTGACGAATGTGGCGAGCCACTCAGTGTACTTCATGTCCTCTTACAGTGCCCTGAGTTGGAGCCTCAGAGGAAAAAACATTTTCCATTACCATCACGGCTAAATCTCCCATTACATCCTTCTATGTTTTTGGGCAATGAACCTCTTTTTAAATATCAATCACTTCTCGCGTTCTTAAAGGGCATATATAATTTTCGTGTTATCTATCCAGGTGACGTGTAGCACGGCCTCTCTGCAGAGGCCGGTGCTGCAGTATCTTATTAAATAAAGCACATGTCTCATGGTCTTTGTCCACAAAGGCCTTCGGTAGGCATCGTGCTCCTTTTATATCCTTAATTTTAACACCATGACCACTTCTCATACATTCACGACCCACAGATCACTCCAGACGTCACTACCATAACCCTATTCGATGTATGTTTTACGCTTATATACCGCGATTTGTTCTTAGGCCCCTTTACAGCCACATAGCATCCTATCATCAGAACTCACCGATCATCGCAAACATACCATTCATTGTCTTGGCGCTCTTTGGCCACATTTGGCCCTTGCGCCACAAAACACCAAATATCATCATCATCACTGTGCCTTTAAACAGGTCTTCCGGTTTTGTAAAGATTGCTGTGGCTTATCTCAGCAAACCCTGGCTATGCAAAGCGAAAGCTTGTGTTTTTTTTTTCGTCCAAATCCTGGCTACGGTTGTAGTCCCAATTCCGGCATTTTCCGAGCCGAACGCCTCGCTCTTTCTCAGTCTCCGACGCCAGCTTCATGCGCTTGGTATTTCGGACCCTCTCCAGTGAAGCAGTTAACCGGGCGAAATCCGCGGGGTGATCAGACGCCGCTTGCTGACGACGGCTCAAAGCCTCCCGCTCCCGCGCAGCGCTCGTGCGAGCATGGCCAAGCTCGTACGATCGCGGCGCTCCCATAGAGAAAGGAATTCAACTTGAATTTTTTTCTCTATGGCGCTCCCTTTAACCAGGCGCGCGTGGTCAGGCAGCGACCCAGATGGGGAGAGCGCATGCGCCAAGTCGGCGGCGGCGACGGAGCTCGGCGCCTGGTATTCACGCGATGCGTTGCCAAGGCTATGGCGCAGCTACGTTCAAATGAAGGTAAAATTGCTGGCGACGGCGAAACTCAGCTTGACTAGGTTAGTAAAGCTGTCGTTTTAAAATGCAACCAGTTTTACTGAAGCTTTTAACCCGATAGCGCTAAGGCCCCACCCATGTCGCAGAAAATTCGGTGTTAAGGCCACAGCCGGTTATAGCAGCCTGTGAGTGAAAATTGCCGTATTGTAGCGACAAACACGGACGCAAGCAAAAGACGAGGCTAAACGGAGTCTTTGTCCCCAGGTCGACCCGAGACATTCACCAAGGAATAAATTGGCCGATGACGATAGCCGATCGGTACCATAAATGGTTCCAGAAAAGTTCTCAATCGTGTAAACGGCACGAGGAAGCAGGGAGTTCTTGCGAGAGGCGAAGGTTTCAGAGGGTGAACACGGAGCTGTAGAGTAGGGCGCGGAGTTGCAAGAGAAAGGCACGAGAGCAGGAGAGAAAGGAGGTATACCAGTGTCCGCGGCGACGGCCACTCGGGGAAAAGGAGAGAAGCACGGCGCAGTTGGGGCATCACGTATCTGCGATAATGCAAGTTTCGCGCGCGCACAGTCAACGGCATGATGTGAGGAAAGGAAATGCCAATATAGAATTACGTAGTATGAGCATGGTGACAACACGACAAATTCAACGACTTATAAAACATCCTAAATGACAAGCCGAGCCATGCACAACGCACAAGGCTGGACGTGGTGAGCGGTTGCCGTACGCCAGGCAGACGTCAGAAATTGGAATCGTAATCTTTCTGAACTTGTGACATAGTTCACCACTGAGCACAGAGACAGCAGCTCCGGTATCAACAAGCGCTTGTACAGCGACACCCTCAATGCACACGTTGATCTCACAATACCAGGAATCTGGGACATCGCCGAACAGCGCCTCTAGCGGCCGCCTCTGAAAACATGCGCATTTTCTATGGGAGAGCGTCGTTTTCCCCAAATAACTAATCATAGAAGCCATCTTTCAAAATATTACCGTGGAAATAGGCTCTAGGAGCCTATTTTCCCGACATCTCATGCAAGCGGTACCATTACTTAGGACGGAAAACCCGTTCCAAATTGCAGGGCGAAGTTCGAAGTATGGGAGTCTACGGAAAAGGCCAAATTTTGGAAGCTTTTTTTGGCCAGTAAAAGCAATATGCGATGAGCCTATTGCATCGATAGACGTATTACCAGGGATTTATCAACTTCAATGACTCAGCTTTCAGCTAGTTGCAGCAGCAGCTCTTGAAATGGCAAAAACGTCGTTCAAAATCACAGTTTTCATAACAAAGTCGCAGAATTTATTGTGGTACGTATATAAACATAGTTTTTGCCTCCCGCAGCACGTCTAACCGATAGCCGAGCGTTCTGCGTGACCACAGATTAGAATCACTGATACCACAATTGTGAGTTCGCAGGTTCGAAGCCAGCGGCGCCGCTATTTTTTTTTATATCTTTGTCGCTGCTTAGTTTGGTGGTTTCCCGCCAGATGGCGTATTCCCAAATGCAGGTCATTTAGTCACGGTTCTTGTTTCGTTGCTTTCTACTGTACCAACGTCTTCCTAAAAAAATTGTTGGTTTCGTGAACACGCGAACGTGCTTCCAAACTTCTTTTGCACTTTAGGTGTAATGTATTTGAGACAATAAACCCAGGTTACGTGTTTTGAAAGTTCATTTCTTTCTTAAGGGAAACATTTATGAAGACGTTACTAAGAAATATTTTTGCGTCTTTAATTATGTCATGGAAAAGGCGTGTTTGTGCGATTTTTGTGCAGCTTGAAACGTACCAGAAAAATAAATAGTTTCCAGTGTGTGAAATTAAAAGACACAGAAGTAGAAAACTTGGCTGCAGCCCCAGACGTAGTATTCTTACAAAGGAATACAGAAGCTATTTGACTGAGTATATTTGCATTATATCAAAGCAGAATTTTTGCGTACCGGATCTTCGGTGCAAATGAAGGCTGTCCGAATTATTTCACAAGCTTTATTGCTTAGTACAAACCGATACCTCGAAATATAAACATTCTATCCTCAATATTCAGCGCACGTGTCTTATCATTTGAGCCATTCCCATATACCTTCACGAAATGCGAGAAATACTAAAGGTCTTCATATCCTTTAACCACGACGTACACTGAGGAGTATTGGAAATTATGTGAAAAGACACCGGGACGTGTTAATGTAGTTTGTCGTGTAAAAATAGAGAACGATTCCAATCACAGACCACACCTTTTATGAGTTATGCCCACAAAGGGTTGCAAAAAGACATTGTTTTCGGCTACAATCACCAAAGTTGCTATGGCATTCTGCTGCTCTGTTCTTAACTAACTCTATTGCTGAATCAGATCGCAGCACCATGATATAATTACTGGTACAATTCTTCAGTAATTCTGTAAGAATATTCTCCTACCCTAAATTTAACGTGTTTGAACAATTAAAGAAACATAAGGAAGGACCGTGAGGGTTTGCAGAGATGTTCTCTTATTAAAATCGTTTATGGCCCATATCGGTACGGTGGTATTGTCATGATCACGCCAGCGTCCACTGACACCATTTATAACTTTACTGCCTGTAAATAGAATACAAAAGTGTCGTTCCTTGTGCGTGAATAGCACAATCTCAGCTGATCCTTTCATATGGGCCCACTAACCCACACCTTCCCTTTTCTGCCATGGTGCCACAGGACATGTCAATTTCACCCTTGAATTCCTCCCTTTCAGTTTCCTAGAAAGTATAGGGACGTACACAATACGAACAAGGCGAAGTTTTGAAGTAGTCCTGAGATTTTAGTAAAATTTCATAGGCACTGTTATTATCCTTTATTTGTTTACATATGTATTACACCTGATTGGTGATAATAATGACGTACTACATAATAGTTCATGTTCTTCTACTTAATAATTCATGTCTGAGATGGCTGTCCTGAATATTAACCAGGTGTAAGCACTGCATGATGTTGGCTGGAAGGCCATTCATTAAAAAAAATTGTGTGCACAATAAAGAAAATGCAGGTGTTCAATCGCACAGTCGCCTGCCAAAAGTTTACGCGGCCGAGGTTCTGCGCATAAGTTCATTTTCGACGCAGCTACGCCCGCAGCCAGTAAAACTATGCAAACCATTTGTTTTGTTTACTCTAGACCAGTATACGCTGTAAATCCGAATACTACGATGCGTGACTAAGGTGTAGAAATATAAATATTTTTTCACCTTCCGGTGTACGAAAGCTTTTGACGCTGACTATACGTTCTGAAGGCGAGGTTGCTCTTTAGCTTATTCGTGATGACAAGCGCGAGCTCTTGATGATGAAATATTGGAGCGTAGAATTGTAGAACTTGTGCAAGCTCAGGCGACTTCACGACGCAAACATAGCGATGAGGGGACGTCGAGACTTGCCTCGCCGCCGCCTCACGGGCGTGCTGGATGGCCCAGGTTTGGTCGTCGAGGGCGGAGCTCCGCAGAGCCTCACGCAACCTCGACGAGAGGGTCGTGGTGTGAATGTGAGTGTACTGTGCAGGGCACTCCCACAGCATATGCGGAAGCGTAGCCGGGTGAGTGCCACAGCACCGGCAGTTGGGGGTGCTGTAAACTTCAGGGAATATAAGGTGGACGCGAGTGGTTGAAGGGTACATATTTGTTTGTAGCAGACGCAGGGTCGTAGCCTGCGCCCAATTGAATTTGGGGTGAGGTGGGGGAAAGATCGGCACAGCATGCGTTTTGTTTATTAACGCTGATGATAAATGAATAGTCAAAGTAAATGAATGTTACTGTCCGGTTCTGGACAGACTCGAGTGGAACGCATACGTTCTGTATCACGGTAGGTTCCATACTAATTCCATACTACGCATTCCTATTCGAATTTTGGCCTGTCTTAAGCTTACCGAGTTTCAAGTAATCAAAATAGGTAGGCAATTGCTTCTTGGGATGTAGCCGAGGCCATGGTAGATGTGGTTATTAATGCGGTATATGTGAGTAGGCTGACTGCGATTATTACATGAAGTGCGCCAACGTACCTACGTAAAGTCATGGTGGAAATTACAGAGCCCTTCATTGTATATATATTTAAGTCATTGGAGAGTGTCTTTGCTAAAAAGTAATAAGTTTAATAATATCAGGACTGATTAGCCTTCTGTTAAGCTGTTAGGAAAAATACCATGTACGAAGTTCTATTGTGGTTTAAATTGAAACGTTATCAGCGCTTCCAAAATAAAGTGGCTGTACAAGTCCATCTTTCTCTGGCGTTCATGTCACCTAGGTACCACCGCCTGACACATGACCTTTATATTTTAAAATCTGCCCCGATGACGTAAGTTACGTTGCGGCAAAAAATGAATACCCTTTCTAAGGAATGAACCATAACAGCTTCCCGACAAAGCGCAGTACGTTGGCGCAAGTCGTCATTTCTGATAACGATAAGAGCGACAGCCCGTCGTTAAAAATGACTTGTCACTCCCCGGTTTTTATTTTTTGCTCAAGGACGCGACAAACCCGTAGAAGGGTAATCCCTCCCTTCGCATGATGCTTGCGACCTTTCTGGTTCCGGACAAGCGCGTTGTTTGTGTATATTTCAGGCGCGCTAGGCATCGCAAGGCTTAAAGCATAGAGAAAGTAATTCAACAAGAAGGGACACTCCCATAGGGCCCAGCGGCCGAATTGACTGCAGCGTGTCAATCACTTGCATCACTTCCGGTTTAGGTTTTGGCGCGCGTATTTTGAACGCAAGCTAGCACGCCGGCTGCGCCCCCCCACCCCTATTCCTTTCCTCTCTTTTTTTTGCTCTTCGTGCAGAATCGGTTTATTATTTAGTAAAAATGATTGCGAACGATCTCGTAAAGTCCCATCGAATCTGTGCCACGTGCAATGATTGCGAACGATCTCGTAAAGTCCCATCGAATCTGTGCCACGTGCAATTTTCACAAAGCAGACGCAAGACCTTTTGTGCAATGAGGAAATATTTATTTTGCTCTATATAAAAGCTCGTTCCGCGCGTTTTGTGCGTTCATCCAACGTTGTGACACCAGCAGGTAAGGCAGTAGTTCCTGTATGAAGCTCCACCGGACGGTACCAGCTGAAAAAAAAAGTTAATTACAAGCATGTTATATTTGCAAGCACGTAAAAGCATGTTACAAGCATGAGTCATTTTGGTATTTAGACATAGGAATACTGCGTGTTGAGGCGAAACGTGCGAAAGCGGTGAATGGGCGGCATTACGAACAAAAGCAATTCGCTTTTACATACATGGCGTAGAAAATACCAGACTTATCCCAAACAATACCATAAAATATGAAAACATCTGATTTCCAAGCGTTCCCCAATTTCCGGGCATTATTTCCTGCACTTAGGCAGCACAAATACACGAGCGACTTCGCGTTTCCAAAACTTGGCATCGGGCGACGCGACGGTACGCAACATACACAGAGACGGACGCAACAGGCACTCAAGACAAATGTGTGGGTGCAATGCCTTTTTTCAGTCCTTTAGAAGAAGTAATTTTCGAATTACTAGTTTCTGATATGTTCGTCGTTCGAGCGTTCTGCCGGCGCCAGCAGCACACCCCATGTTATCACTCTTGGCAATCGCCCATCGCGTTTTCAACAGGCGTGAGTACCGAAAGAAAGTATATGTTGTTGCGGAGCCACAAAAAACGCCACAGACTTGTGCCTCTAAGATTCATTACACGCCAAACTAACTTTATCACCACGGCCGAGTTGCTTATCGCTAACGGCGTCACAGCGCGCTGTGCGGCCAGCGTGCCTCAAAAGTACCCCAGAAAGTAACGAAATTACTTTTCAGTAATGTCTGGCGTCAGAGAAAGCGGCACAAACTTCTCCTAGCAAGATGCACTAGACTACACGGCTGAGTTCTCGCTAACTGCGACACGCCGCCCTGTGCGGCCAGTGTGGCTCAAAAACCGAAAGAAGTTACAATAGTCCCCTAGGAAGCGTCGGAAACATGTCTCAGCACGATTCATTTACTCAAATTAACTGCGCCAGGATGGCCGAGCTGTTTTTCGCTAACTGCGTCTTAAAGGGCCCCTAAACCACCCAGAGGTCGAAATTTAGTTGTGGTTTTGCAGTTATGCACGAGTCTACAACGAACACGTAGCCGCGAGAATTTTTCGAAATGATGCTGTAATAGCGGAGTTACACGCGTTTGATGATCGAAAAACGGCCCTCGCTCATTTCGCTCTTTCCTTCGCTTCTCTCCTCATCAGCTGGTCTCCCCTCCTCGCCGAGTGCTGCTCGAAATGTCAGGTGACATACGTCATTGCCAACGCGCTTCTCAAGATGCCTACTTCCGGTTAAGGCACGTCCACGCTAGCCATGCTAGCGGCCTCCTGTCTGCCGCGCTAGAGGTTTCCAAAGTAGACGGCAATGCGGCCGGCGCCCCGCCCGCTGCACCATCAACGGGCCAATCGACGACCGCGAAGCCGCGCGCCTCCGCCACCGGCAACGAAAACATCGGCTGCTGCTGAGTGCACGGCTACCGACGGAAGACGACCGGCTCGGCTGTGCTCGCATCGCAGCCGACGGCGCCGCTAATAGAGAGTTTTAGTATAGCGGAAAACAGGAAACGCAAGGATTTAGCGTTAGCGTTGCGTGCTGTTAAATGCGCATGCGCAGAACGTAAACGTAGCCCGAACTCTTACGTACGTACGCTATTTTCGGAATATAGCATTCAACGCTAACGCATGCTAGGAATTCCGTACGTAGGGCAAGATGGCGGCGCCTGTTGAAGCGAGAGCCATCCACTTCGAATCTTTCGAGTCGTCTGCCCGCATTATTACACTCTTTCATTCGCAAATAACGCTCGTATTTGATTTAGGTTTGAGTAATGATGCTTCGCCAGCCGTATACTGCCGATAAAATACATCCGTTTTCGAGATACACTGTCGATTAGCGGTGCAGAAGGCTTAACAAGGTTTGTTTACAAGGTTCGCTCATGTTTCCAGTAGCCGCGCAGAGATAGCGACGCTGTCTTCATTCTCCTGTTTTCCAAGATACGGCTGCGATAAGGCCACAAGTCAAGCCGAGACGTGTCACGATTCGCGTCCTTTGTCACGTTTTCCGCGGCAGTGCACAAATGTGTGATTGGCGACAGTTTCAGGAGTGATGCGTGTGCGTTTTACGAGCGAGGACGACCTGAACCTCCTGAAGGAGGTGTTTGCCGAAAACCCGTTCGAGCAAACGTCTAGGTGGAGCACCATTGGCACCAATGTCGGAGATGCCGTGGTACCTGCAAAAACGTTCCGCGTGGCGCTGTCCGTGAAAGGCTGGACCTTCTGATGGCCTACTTCAAGGCAAGAGACGAAGCCAACTTGAAGAAGTAAGCACACCTTTGAAGCCGTTATAGTTCTCGGAATGGAACATTCCTGAGGAACAGAATGTTTCATTCCGAGATTAGTGGATTAGTCCCAGCAAAGTCCCGGCAAAGTTCGTTGTACTTGCTGCACACACTCGGGAGCAGCATAGTACACTGACTGTATGAGCGGCGCTTTTCCTATTAACACAAGCGACGCGGTGTGAACGTTGATGCACCGTCGCATTCCCTTGTGTACCGCCAACGCTTAGCGGTTTTTTGCTGCATTTTGCACGTGCCTGGCGCACCCTACTGTAATAACTATGTAAAATTGCGTGATGGTCACAGTAAAACGGCATCTCGATTGGAAACTTTGCAGGTCTGGAACAGACGAGCAGTACAGCGAGAAGACACATTTACTGCAAGAAATTTGGGACATGGCTAAAATTTATGGGTATGGTATGAAAAGGAGGCCGCAAGCAGCAGCGCGGCAAGCCGCTGCAGCCCTTCGTGACAGTGCCGCTGCGAATTTCAAACCTTCCACAATGGACACCGACGATTCAGGTACACCTTCACTCGTACTAGTACGCACGGTCATGCTGCACCAAAATTTCATATTGGGGCAGAAACAGTAAGTGATGAAAAACTGTATACACTGATGTTGCGTGTTCTAGCATGTGTTTTGTGCTGACATTACCCTATTTAAAATTGTTTAGGTGTAATGATCCACACTTGCAATGCACATGAGTGTGCTGTCTTCCAGCACACGTATGAAGTATTGCGTGCAAGCATAGCACTTTTCTTCTCTAACCCTCTCATTTTGAAAATGGTTGACATTCACATGTACCTGCAAACTTTTCACTTCAGCACTTGTGGTTCCTACAAGCGTTGAGCCGCCCCCAGAAACTGCCGAGGACATATTCGAGGGCATATATGATGATCCTCCGGAGCTGCCGCATTGTGGAGATGAAAGCCAACAAGCCGTCGTACAAGAACAGCCCGACTGTGCAGATGTCAGTGGCGCAGGCACGCCGCAGTCAGATCAGGCACTCAGAAACCAGACATCCAGGATCCAAGCTAGCAACAGTGAGTATTGTGCAGCATGCAACATGTATTGCTGTTTTAAGAGTGAACACATTGAAGATGACTATCAGTCAAAATAAATCTTTTCATACCTTACAACGTGGAGTTTTTTACATCCGAATTCACAAGTAATTTTTATATTGCTGCTTTGTGAAAATTGTAATGTGCTCTCACCACCTGAACAGAGGTATTAAAACGGATAGGCGGGCTTGTTGGTCTGGCATCATCTAGTTGGTTTGGCATCAGAGGTATTCATTAATATATCAGGCGTAGGAGGGCTGCTTGCTGCCATCACCAGATGCATGATGTGATAAGACAAACTCATGTACAGGCTATTGTGGTGGTTCGTGAGCCCAGGGACTCAGATACAGGAAGCAGAGTCATAGACAGGACAAACATTTATCAACAACAGACGGCAACAAGTACACTTACGATGAGCTACAAGACACAACTAATTCTATACGGTCCACGCAGTCCACGACTCACGCGAGTTGTCGCCGCGCGTGTCCTCACTGACGATACGATAAGTCTATGAGTATCTTCGTAAGATGTTCACTCACAGTACTTGATGATGATGTCGGAGACGTCGGCGCTTGCAAACTTGCAGTGCAGTTTGTACGAAAAAATTGATTTCTTCGTACAAACTGCGCTGCAAGTTTGCAAGCGCCGACGTCTCCGACATCATCATCGAGTACTGTGAGTGAACATCTTAAGAAGATACTCATCCACTCATCGTATCGTCAGTGAGGACACGTGCATTGACAACTCGCGTGAGTCGTGGACTGCGTGGACCGTATAGAATTAGTTCAGTGTCTTGTAGCTCATCGTAAGTGTATTTGTTGCCGTCTGTTGTTGATAAATGTTTGTCCTGTCTATGACTCTGCTTCCTGTATCTGAATCCCTGGACTCACGAACCACTACACTATAGAGTGAACTGTGCTAATTTATCATCTTGCCACATTTCAAAATGCTCAATGCAGAGAGGAAGAGGTCCCATGCTTCGGGTACCAACGCAGATCACGAGTTCCTGGAGAAGCGATGGAACCATAAAAGAGAACTCAATGCACAGGCAACACAGGTGGAGCTGGAGAAGATAGCCTTAAAGAGAGAAGAACTAGAAGCGAAGGAAAGGCGCTCGGAAAGAAAATCTAAGCACCAACAAAACAAGTTGGAAAAAGACTACACGCTGAAAGAGAAGGAGCTGGAGTTACGCGCTCATGAATTGAAAGTGCGAGAGCAGCAGAATGAAATGCTCAGCAACAACCAACAGGCTTTATTGCAAATTATTGATGCAGTGGTGAACAAGTTGGCTATGTAATAAACAAAGTTAAATGTGTGCACTGTTGCTTCAATGGTAATGAAAAATGTGTTGCATGCACTAGCATGCCCTGTACGACAGTTCCGCTTGCGCATTTACGTATGCGGTTGCTTCCACTGACTACTGCATAGTTGGCCTGAGGTAATAGATAAGACATGGTGGTTCCAGGTCAAAGTATGAAGAGACCTGGTTGCCATACATGCACGCATGGCAATTGGTAAGTATGACGGCCACTCTGTACATTCGAGGTACAGCCTGAAGTAGAACCTTCTGTTTTTTCTTGAAATCTAAGAAAGCAAATTCAGAGATTATTTTACCGAAACCCCATTCTACTGATTGCCTAACAACACTCATGGCAGCATTGAATTTCTCCTGCTGTACTGTCTTCCTTGTCCCCCCATATGGCTTCACGAGCAGCGGGCGTAGTGGATAAGCAGGGTCACCATACAGCACGAATTGTTGGTTGCCTTCATTCAGCTTTTCAAGCTTTTTGTAGAGTCCACTGTCGTGAAGGATCCCTGAAAAAGGTATACGAGCATTTAAGCAGAAATTAAGCTTGCGGAAATACTGAAGTGAACAAGTACATTGGGATGAGAGCAAACTAATGCACATGGGCCAGTTACAAATGCACGAGTGGGCCTGTACACATTACAATTAGTCTCAAGCTGGCAGGAAAACATTCAAGCGCTGTATACTGGTGTCTGCGAACACCACATGGTGCATATTACCAGACGATCAAAACAAAAAGCATAGGTAAGATGCAGCGCACATAGCATTCCTCTTTTTACAATGCTCATACAGATGAGCCACTTGGGGCCCCCGAATAGCTCAAACAGGTGATTGACATAACCTATCAGGACTTGTTGCTGGGCTAGTTGGTTCATCTTATTCCGTAGTGTTTAGACGCAACCAAGGACGGAAAAAAGTCAGGACAGGAAAGAGCGTCACTTGCAACTAATTTATTGAAAGCAGACAAGAGTCAAATTTATAGGAGAAGATGGCCTTGTGCGCACGTACATTTGCGCACGTAACTCAAAGTTTGCATCGCTACCCAATCATATGGTGCAGAAACTGGCGTTCAGTGCTGCGTAAAGCCACAGACGTATCGCTGGCACAGATGTCACGTTTCATAGCGATAAAATAAGCCTCCATTAACTACCGTGCCAGGGAATCTTTGCTTTTGCCGAGAATGCGGATATTGAAAAAGTCTGCCTCACATATGCAGGAATTACAGGGCATAGGTAAATGTGCAATAATGATGATGTGTGGCGTTTTATGGCGCAAGGGCCAGTTATGGCCAAAGAGCGCCATGCCAGTGTTTTTGAGTGTGCAGTGGAGCGGTGAATTCTGAGAGGTAGATGAAACGTGGCTGTAAACGGGCCTAAAAATTATCGCTGTAAAGTGCGTAAAATATAAATGTACTAAGATCATGGCAATGACTAATGAGGTGTACTATGAAATGAAGAATGCATTGAGAAAGAACAATACTATATTTAAAATATTTAAGATGCAGTTATTGACAGGAAGCACTACTGCCTAAACAGAGCCCTTGAAACACAAGGGCCTGGAGGCATGTGCTATAAAAAACTATCACAGCGGCATTCTCAACAGAGAGGATGCGCTACGAACTGATTGGGCTAATAACATGTAGCACAACATCGTTCAAAAAGCGGAGGATTGCTTTGTCGTTAAGAAGTGGTTCTTCACCAATAAACATCATGGGATGAAGACGGATATGATAGCGGTATGCTACAGGAAAATATTTTCTTCTCTCCGTTTCGGCTTCCCGACACTGCAGCAGGACGTGGAGGACGGTCAGCCTCTCACCACATCTACCACAGGTTGGTGGTTCATCACCAGTGAGCAAAAAATTGTGGGTGCCGTACGTGTGTCCTATTCTGAGACGACAGAATAGGACATCAATTCGTCGTGTTTTCGTAGCTGAGGGCCAGAAACCTACTGTGGTTTAATCATGTGAAGTTTATTATTTGTTTCAGCGTCCCACAAGTGTTGCCAGTGGCTTCGTAGCTTCTTTCGCAAGAAAGGCTTCAAGTCTGTTGCAGGAACAGCTACTGTATGATTACTAGTGTGCAATGCAGCTGATGTGGCCATTTGGTCAGCTCGCACATTACCCTCAATGCCTCTATGGCCCGGCACCCAGCATATAATGACATGCTGGTAGGATATATACGCTCTGCATAGAGTGGAATAGAGCTCAATGAGTACAGGATTTTTGTGTTTGCAGAGTGACATCAGGGCTTTCACAACGCTTAGAGAGTCTGTAAATATAACTGTTTTTTGAAGTTTTGTTTTCGTTATATGCTTCACAGTTGACAATAGTGCATAGGCCTCAGCCGTAAAGATACTTGTTTCCGGGTGGAGTACACCGGATTCCGAGAAAGATGGGCCGACGGCTGCATAATAAACCCCGGCATGTGACCTAGAAGCGTCTGTGTAAAACTCTGTACACGAGTACTTGGATTGAAGCTCTAGGAAATGCATTTTAATGTGTGCCTCTGGAGCGTCTTTCGTGACCTCTACGAACGATGTGTCGCACTCTATGATCTGCCACTGCCACGGCGGTAACAATTTAGCAGGAGCCATAGGACGATGTTCAAGCACTGGAACACCCATTTGCTCACTAAGATTCCTTACACGTAAAGAGAACGGTTTCCTCGCTGCAGGTCGGTTATGGAAGAGTGCAGCAGCGGTCATATCGTTTATGGTGGAATAAGAAGGATGTTCGTTGTTTGCTTGTACTGTCAGAAAATATACGAAACTGCTATATGAACGCTGCAGATGGAGTGACCACTGGTTCGACTCTACATAGAGACTCTGGATCGGGCTTGTTCGGAAAGCACCGGTCGCGAGGCGGATACCCAAATGGTGAATGGGGTCTAGTATTTTTAATGCACTTGGCGTTGCGGAGTTATAAACTATAGCTCCGTAATCAAGGCGCGATCGGACAAGACTGTTGTACAAGCTTAGGAGGCATTTTCGATCACTACCCCATGTTGTGTGCGAGAGAATTTTTAAAAGGTTCATAGTCTTCAGACACTTTGTCTTCAGATATTTAAGATGGGGGATGAAGGTAAGCTTAGAGTCCAGAATTATGCCCAGGAATTTGTGTTCACTGCTCATGGATAGTTCCTCTCGATTGATCGTGAGATTTGGTACCGGTGTCACGCCTCTTTTGTTTGAGAAGAGTATGCATGTACTTTTCTGTGCGTTTATTTTGAACCCATTTACATCCGCCCATTTAGACAATTTGTTTAATCCAAGCTGCACCTGTCGTTCACAGATAGCGATGTTACATGATTTGAAACCTATCTGTACATCATCGACGTACACAGAATAAAACATGCTGCGTGGAATCACTGTATGCAGGGAGTTCATTTTTACAATGAAGAGTGTGCAACTAAGTACACCCCCTTGCGGCACGCCAGCCTCCTGGGTGAATGTTCTAGATAAAACATTGCCCACTCTTACGCGAAACGTGCGGTTAGACAAGTAGCTTTCGACTGTGTTTAACATATTTCCGCGGACCCCCATCGCAGAAAGATCTCGCAGAATTCCGAAGCGCCATGTCGTGTCGTACGCTTTCTCTAAATCTATAAATACAGAAAGTAAAAACTGTTTATGAATAAATGCATCTCTGATGTTTGCCTCGATGCGAACAAGGTGGTCTATTGTCGACCTACCTTCTCGGAAGCCACACTGGAAGGGGTCTAGTATTTTGTTATTTTCTAGGAAACTGATTAAACGCCGGTTTATCATTTTTTCATACAGCTTGCACAGGCAGCTCGTTAGAGCTATTGGCCTGTAGCTGCTGGCTAAGGACGGGTCTTTGCCTTGTTTAAGTATAGGGATGACTATGGCTTCTTTCCATGAGGACGGGATACACCCAGCCGCCCACATGGCATTAAAAAGAGATAAGAGTGTTTTCAGTGTTTCAGGGTGTAGGTATCTAACCATTTCATACATAATACGATCGCCACCTGGTGCCGAGTTGTTGCAACAAGTGAGAGATGCTTTAAGTTCGGCTAAGCTAAATGGTCGATTGTAAGCCTCACTCGAAGAACCTTTACGGTTAAGGGGCTGCCGCTCTTCGCATTCTTTGAACTTCAGGAAAGTTTCTGTATAATGCGATTCACTTGATACATATTGAAAGTGTTCACCTAGACAATCCGCCTGGTCTTCCAGGCTATCACCTTGGCTACTTACTAAGGGTAGAGGATGTGACTCCCGGCCTATTAGTTTATTTACCCTATTCCAGACTTTTGTTTCGTCAGTGTATGAATTTATACTGGAAATGTACCTTTCCCAACTCTCTCTCTTTGCACGTCGACGCGTTCTTCTGCCCTGTGACTTTGCTTGTTTAAAATTTATCAGGTTTTCAGCTGTTGGGGAGTTGCGAAACAATCCCCAGGCTTTATTTTGTTTTTTACGTGCTTTTTGGCATTCATCATTCCACCAAGGCAGGCGACGTTTATTAGCCAGTCCATTAGTTTGTTGTATGCACCTTTCAGCAGCGTCAATGATAAAACCTGTTATATACGCCACAGCATCGTCTATGTTAAAAGAGGCAATGTCATCCCGGCCTAAATATGTTATTTGTCGGAAAAGTTCCCAGTTAGCCGAGTCAACCTTCCAACGGGGAACGTGTGGCGAGCATCTATCTTGTTCTGTTAAGCCTAGCATAATGGGGAAGTGGTCGCTCCCAAAGGGGTTCTTGAGAACGGACCACTCCAGGTAGGGCATTAGTGTACTCGATGCTATACTTAGGTCAATGGATGAATATGTGTTATGTGTAATGCTGTAATACGTAGGCTCTTTCTTGTTAAGTAATGATGCGCCTGAAGAAAACAGAAAATTTTCAATTCAGGCGACCTCTCGCATCGCAACGTGAGTCTCCCCACAAAGTGTTATGTGCATTGAAATCTCCGACAACTATGTATGGCTCCGGAAGTTCATTTATGTAGTTTTGGAATTCGGTTTTATGTAGTTGATAATTGGGAGGGATGTATATAGAGCTGACAGTGACCAGCTTGTCAAACAACACCCCTCGGACAGCAACTGCCTCTAGGGGCGTACGAAGTTTTAGTTCCCGGCAGGCAATACCTCTGTCGACTACAATAGCCACACCACCGGAAGACACGACTGTGTCATCGCGGTCCTTACGAAAAATGGCGTATTGTCGGAGAAAATCTGTTTGCGTGTGTTTGAGGTGTGTTTCTTGGACACACAGCACCTTTGGATTATACTTATGTAGGAGTTCTTTGATGTCATCGAGATTGTGGAGGAGTCCTCGGACATTCCACTGTAATATTTATGTGTCCATGTTGAATGTGTTTTTGTGCTGTGTGTTAAGAAAGAGGAATTACTTCACAGAGCCCTTTCCGGGCGCCGTGATGCGGTGTTTTTCTTGTTTGGAGCGATCGCGAGACTCTCGCGGCTCCTTAGGCGATAGTGGCGCCGTCTGGCTGGTTGTTGTGTCCATAGCCTCTTGCGAGGCGCTGGACACGCGCTCTTGCGAGCGGTTGGTTTGACGAGAAGGCCTCGCCTCGAGGGACGAGGCCCTGGAAGCCACCAGCCCGGAGGTCGATGGCCCCGTGTTCTGGGATGGCGGAGCAGTGTTAGCTGCAGCCGCCGAGGGGGCGGATGGCGTCACTGGCAGCTTACCGCGTGTGAGCCGGACAGCCGCCGGAAACCGTTGTGTCGCTGCCCTCTGACGCGCCACATCGGCAAAGGTGTTCTTGGGCAGGTATGATACCCGCCTACGTGCCTCCTTGAATGATATGTTCTCCTTTACTTTGATTGTTACTATTTCTTTTTCTCTTTTCCAGGTAGGGCACGACCGCGAGTATGCGGCGTGCTCCCCATCACAGTTCACACAGTGGAGAGAGTTTTCACATGATTCAGAGAGATGTTCATTCGCACTGCATTTTGCACAGGTCTGACGGCCTCGGCAGTTCTGTGAACTGTGGCCAAATCTTTGGCATTTAAAGCAACGGAGAGGGTTGGGGATGTACGGCCTTACTCTGAGTTTAATATAACCTGCCTCGATGGTTTCTGGCAGCACACTGGAACCGAATGTGAGTATTAGATGCTTCGTGTCAATTTCTTTACCATCACGCCTCATTCTGATTCGTTTTACATTGATAACGTTTTGTTCTTTCCATTCTTCCAGAAGTTCAGCTTCGGTCAGCTCCATGAGATCATCATCGGAAATCACACCGCGGATGGTGTTCATGGTGCAGTGTGGGGTAACTGAAACGGGTATGTCCCCGAGAGACACTAGGTTAGATAGTTTGTCATGTTGCGTTTTGTCGTGAAGTTCCAGAAGAAGGTCACCACTTGCTAGTCTGGTTGCCTTATAGCCTGGGCCAATTGTCTGAGTTAGACTTTTGGAAACGAGGAAAGGCGAGATCATTCTCGTTGTCTTTCCTGGTTTCTCACAGTGTATTACTTGATATCGGGGAAAGTTCTTAGTGTTGCGACCAAAAAATTTAAATACTTCTTCGGTGCGCCCTCGTTTCTGAGGGCGATCGGAGAGTTTGGGAAAGGAACTATCCATAAAAAATTTGCAGTTTTCGGCAGTAACGCCAGCCGCCCACCGTGGAGCCCAACAAGGGGACGCCACAGGTCTTATAAAAACAAGTCCTGCGCACGCCAGCCGTACGTCACCACTATAACCGAATATGAGATAACCTAGGTCGGCTACTCACACAGGGTTAACCCTCGCTGCCAAGAAGATCGGAAGTAATATAGAAGATAGTAGAAGACAGGAAAGATGAAAAGGCGAGAGAGAAAGACGAAGATTGGAGAGAGAGACAGGAAAAGGCAACTACCGATTTCCCCCGGCTGGGTCAGTCCGGGGGTGCCGTCTACGTGAAGCCGAGGCCAAAGAGGTGTGTTGCCTCCACCGGGGGGCCATAAAGGTCCAAACACCCGGCTTCGGCTCAACCTCCAGGATCCCCTTTTCCCCGGACACGGCTAAGCCACGCACGGTTAAGCGTGGGAGGGTCCGACCCTCGTGTGCTCGGGTCCGTGGTGTCGCAACACACCAAACGCCTGCTGACGCAGACGCCCCTGCGGGGAGTCATCGAACGAGAATGCGGCAGATCAAGGAGGTGCCTCGCCCACTTTTGCAGATGCAGAACCTGGACCGTCCAAGCGCCCGAGAGTGGACGAAGAACAGTGCCTGGATTGCCGTCCAGGGCCTAGCGGTCTTCAGTCCAGTCACATCCCAGCGGAGGTCGACGACGAGGATCACCCGTATCCTGTGAAAGTCGCGCCATTCCCAGACTGGCTGGACTTTGCAGGCACGGTGGCTGATGAACCGGTGCAAGACCCGGATCATTCTTTTCTTGACCTCTAGTGCTTTGTAGTATATATCTTTGTTTGCTTTCTTGATTTTAGTGTCATAGTATACAGCGCTTCGTTACATATGTTATCGTTGCCGACATGAACTGTTTTATGAATGTGTATATGATATTGTTGATAAATTGTTTGTATTATTGCGCATGCCCCTTCTTGATGTGTATTGCGTTTTGGTGTATATTGTCTGTTATGCTACTTTTTGTTTCTTACCAAGCCGGACCTCGTTGTTCAATTTATTGCTGTTAGTATCAAATGTTACATGAAGTTTTTCATTGGTGCGTGCAAAGAAAAGTGAAATAAAAGCAAATTATTTGGGTTACGACACTCACCGAAAACAAAGCTTACGCTTAAACACAGAGTTGCAACACAACATTTGAAAAAATAAATTTATTGGCTGCCGTAACTTGTAGACAGAGAACTATACAAAAGTTTAAAGCAATAGTTACGCTAGAAGTGAGTGTCACTTTCTGATTAAAGAATTGCCTTATTCTGTTGATGACACACAAGAAAATTAATAACAGATACGCCGACATTAGATATACACAATGTCGTGCGTCAATGCAGAGCTACTATTATCCAATAGAATCCGGTCATTCACTAGTTTTTAATATCTGAATGCGGCGCGTCATGTGGCGAAAATGTAGGACACAAAAGAAACAGATGCGCTACAAAATGTACGTGTAATGACAGGGAAACAAAAAAAATTGCAAGGAAAGCCCTTTTAACGTAGCATTTTGATGTGTATACGATAATGAGTGCAAAGGTTTTGCTAGGAGCGGCGTACCCACTATTTCTTGAAGAGGGGGGGGGGGGGCAAAGTACATACGATCTGACTTTCTCTCTCTCCACAGACATTTTATATATGCATATATTCAAGAAATCAAAGCACGTTGGAATACACATAACAGGACTTGACTGACGTTTCGGCTGGGCTCCGGCCTTCATCAAAAGTGCGATAACAAGCACACAGAGCTCAATTTATACATTTTCGCCGTAAGAGAGCGAACAAGACAAGAAAAAGTACAAATTAAAAAAAGGACTACAACAAACACGTCAATGGAAACTTGTGCGTGCACAGAGTGGCATTATTAAAAAAGAAAATGAAAAAGTGAATACAACAAGGCTCTGAAAACGAGCTCGTAAATCGTAGGTAGCCTATGACCACTAGCGCGCAGAGGTTTAGTGTCGTCATGAATGTCAACATGTCTAATGACTCTTGTGAAGCTCATCAAAAACGACGGGCATACACAGTAGTGCTATGAAGGGATACAAAGTTGCGCGTACATAGAGTGTCATTATGAAAACATATTAACAAAAGGCATGCCAGGGGTCACTGCTGTGAGTAGAGCATTTGACCACAAAGACGGTCTATACACCCTCACCTGGCCGTAGGACTCCTGCACCGTGACCCCCACTAACCTCTGATTTGAACGAACCGTGACCCATTACATTCTTTGTGTTTGCAGGCATTTTTTATACACAGTCTATGAGTGTATGAAAAAGAATTTAACATACATGGAAGACTTCATGACAAGATTAGGTAATAAACATCAAGATAATTTCGAATGAAAGCTGCCAAAATATGTATATAACTTCATAAACATACCATATAATATTTGTTATATAGCCGTTACGAAATGCACGCACATATTTATATAATTCATAGAACAGGAGAACGTCGTAAAAAAGAATTAAAAAAAATAGAATAACAGGTCTTTACTGACGTTTCGGCCGCACAGTCAAATATCATAATAGAAATAGAAAATTAGGGAAGAATGACAGCTACAAATGCAGGTGCACACCTTTTGATCTCAAAAGACAGCAAAAGTGGCATTAGATGTGCATAATGTCGTGGGTCGCTGCAGAACTACAATTATCAAGTAGAATCCGGTCAATCACTAGTTTTTAACATCTGAAGACTGAGCTTCATGTGTCGAAAATTTAGGACAAGGAATAAATACACGGGCTAGAATATGTACGGGTCATGGCAGGGAAACAAAAAAAGATGCAAAGGAAGCCCTTTTAACGTAGAATTTTGAGGTGGATACGGTAATCAGTACAAAAGTTTTGCTAGCAGTGGCATAGCAACTATTTCATGAAGAAGCGGGGTGGGCAAAGTACAAACTATCTCACTCTCTCTCTGTAAATAACGAAAAGCTAGGAAATTGTTGTTTTTATTGCATTACCGAAGAAAAAAGAAAATACGGAAAAAAAGAAAAAAAAAGGTTTGCGAGACACAAAAAAATTCGTTTTATGAAGATGCCAATCGGTTTGAAGGTCACTGACCCGAATAACCCTGCCAACGACTGACACTTTCCCAGAAGCAGGAGGTGGAGAGGGAAACAATGGAAGGGAAGCGTTCGCCTCTATGAGCTCCGTCGGACATTCAGTTGGCCGCTTACTTCGCTGCCGATCGGTCGTCGCCGAGAACTTTGTTCGAGACCGCACCGTGTAAGTACCAGCATGAGTTTCAGCAATTGCCTAAACGTCACCGCTCTTCTCTTGCAGGCGATAGAGAAGATCCAGGAGATCGAAGACGGCGACAAGGCCGTAAGCCTTCACCGTCGCGTCTTGCTGGAGCAGCTGTTGAAAAAGTGGGCATGGCTGGACGACTCCGAGAGCAGTAGCAGTTCTAGCGACGACGACGACGGTGGGCCACCTGCTCCAGCCATCGCTGGCGTGAAGCGTGATCGAGATGTTGGCGACAATGAGGTCAATCAGTCATCAAACGAGAATGCGGCATATCAAGGAGGTGCCTCGCCCGCTTTTGCAGATGCAGAACATGGACCGTCCAAGCGCCCGAGAACGAAGAACAGTGCCTGGATTGCTGTCCAGGGCCTAGCGGTCTTCAGTCCAGTCACATCCCAGCGGAGGTCGAAGACCAGGATGACCCGTATCCTCTGAAAGTCGCGCCATTCCCAGACTGGCTGGACTTTGCAGGCACGGTGGCTGATGAACCGGTGCAAGACCCGGATCTGTCTTTTCTTGACCTCTAGTGCTTTGTAGTATATATCTTTGTTTGCTTTCTTGATTTTAGTGTAATAGTATACAGCGCTTCGTTACATATGTTATCGTTGCCGACATGACCTGTTTTATGAATGTTTATATGATATTGTTGATAAATTATTTGTATTATTGCACATGCCTCTTCTTGATGTGTATTGCGTTTTGGTGTATATTGTCTGTTATGCTACTTTTTGTTTCTTACCAAGCCGGACCTCGTTGTTCAATTTATTGCTGTTAGTATCCAATGTTACATGAAGTTTTTCATTGGTGCGTGCAAAGAAAAGTGAAATAAAAGCAAATTATTCGGGTTACTACACTCACCGAAAACAAAGCTTCGTTTAAACACACAGTTGCAACACAACATTTGAAAAAATAAATTTATTGGCTGCCGTAACTTGTAGACAGAGAACTATACAAAAGTTAAAAGCAATAATTACGCTAGAAGTGAGTGTCACCTTCTGATTAAGGAATTGCCTTATTCTGTTGATGACACACAAGAAAATTAATAACAGATACGCCGACATTAGATATACAGAATGTCGTGCGTCAATGCAGAGCTACTATTATCCAATAGAATCCGGTCATTCACTAGTTTTTAATATCTGAATGCGGCGCGTCATGTGGCGAAAATGTAGGACACAAAAGAAACAGATGCGCTACAAGATCTACGTGTAATGACAGGGAAACAAAAAAAATTGCAAGGAAAGCCCTTTTAACGTAGCATTTTGATGTGCATACGATAATCAGTGCAAAGGTTTTGCTAGGAGCGGCGTACCCACTATTTCTTGAAGAGGGGGGGGGGGGGGGGGCAAAGTACATACGATCTGACTTTCTCTCTCTCGACAGACATTTTATATATGTATATATTCAAGAAATCAAAGCACGTTGGAATACACATAACAGGACTTCACTGACGTTTCGGCTGGGCTCCGGCCTTCATCAAAAGTGCGATAACAAGCACACAGAGCTCAATTTATACATTTTCGCCGTAAGAGAGCGAACAAGACAAGAAAAAGTACAAATTAAAAAAAGGACTACAACAAACACGTCAATGGAAACTTGTGCGTGCACAGAGTGGCATTATTAAAAAACAAAATGAAAAAGTGAATACAACAAGGCTCTGAAAACGAGCTCATAAATCGTAGGTAGCCTATGACCACAGGCGCGCAGAGGTTTAGTGTCGTCATGAATGTCAACATGTCTAATGACTCTTGTGAAGCTCATCAAAAACGACGGGCATACACAGTAGTGCTATGAAGGGATACAAAGTTGCGCGTACATAGAGTGTCATTATGAAAACATATTAACAAAAGGCATGCCAGGGGTCACTGCTGTGAGTAGAGCATTTGACCACAAAGACGGTCTATACACCCTCACCTGGCCGTAGGACTCCTGCACCGTGACCCCCACTAACCTCTGATTTGAACGAACCGTGACCCATTACATTCTTTGTGTTTGCAGGCATTTTTTATACACAGTCTATGAGTGTATGAAAACAAATTTAACATACATGGAAGACTTCATGACAAGATTAGGTAATAAACATCAAGATAATTTCGAATGAAAGCTGCCAAAATATGTATATAACTTCATAAACATACCATATAATATTTGTTATATAGCCGTTACGAAATGCATGCACATATTTATATAATTCATAGAACAGGAGAACGTCGTAAAAGAGAATAAAGAAAATGGAGTAACACGTCTTTACTGACATTTCGGCCACACAGTCAAATGTCAAACTAGTAATAGAAAATTAGGGAAGAATCACAGCTACAAATGCAGGTGCACACCTTTTGATCTCAAAAGACACAAAAAGTGGCATTAGATGTGCATAATGTCGTGGGTCGCTGCAGAACTACAATTATCAAGTAGAATCCGGTCAATCACTAGTTTTTAACATCTGAAGACTGAGCTTCATGTGTCGAAAATTTAGGACAAGGAATAAATACACGAAGGCAAGCCAAGAGAAGCATGAAATAAGATTCCAGTGGATACCTGGACATTGTAACATTCCTGGCAACACAGCAGCCGATGAAGCAGCACGACAAGCACACCTCAAAGATGATGCAATTTCGCTCCCAATATCAAAAAAATGAATTACGCTGTATCATAAGGGCAACATCTTTTAAAATGTGTATAAATACGTGGTTTGACCAGAATTCGAAGAGCTCTGATTTATACCATATTGATCCGCTTATTGAATTCAAATTTCCGTTGTCATTAGACAGAAATATGGAAACCCTTATTCATCGATTACGACTAGGCACTGCCTACACAAAACATTTCTTACATAGAATTGGCCATGCGGAAACCCCCGAATGTGATTGTGGATTTGTAGATGAAGATGTATATCACCTCCTTTTAGATTGTCCACATCACGACACACCAAGACGCCGACTTAAATCAACTTTATTGGCATTAGACCGCAGACCTTTCAGTTTGAGGAAACTTTTGGGCCCTTGGTCATTAACGGCGTTGCAAAAGAGCGCTCTAAAAGCGTTAACAACATTTCTTGAAGAGAGCGGCATTGTTGGCCGTTATTAACGCTTGTAATGTTTCTTTTATTTCAATGTAGCTGTGTATGTGTTTGTGGATTATGATTGTGTTGTATGTATGATTGATTGCATGTGTTGAGATTATGATTTGTGGATTTGTGATTTATGTTTATATTCTGTGCTGACTATATGTGAAAATGTGATTATATGTGACTATATGTAAAAATGCATGTACACGATGTGTGCACCACCCGCTGACTAGAGACTGTATTGTAAGGTGCCATTAGTGTTTATATTCTTGAGACTTTTTTCTCCAGTGCAGTGGAGTGATTGAACTTCTACATTGTATGTACCACTTTTTCTCCTCGCCGTGTTGCTGTGCAAACGTTGCTTATATGAGAAGGCTATTTTAAACCCTGTATGTTGTAGGTTAGACGTATTCAAGAGTTGAGGAGTAGCCGGCGCCTTACTTGTGCGTCAACATCTCCTCATATCATATTGTTACGAGGCATTGCGTATGAGCCTGCCCTTAAAAGACTGCTGTGCTACGCGAAGAGGAAGAAGACGGGACATGCTTCGTGAGATGCTGTCAGCCATTCCCTGGTAGCAGCAGCCTATATATATTGTCTCTCCAGTGTACTTGTGAATCCCCGTGACAATTTGGTGGAGGTGCGGGGTACCAGAAGACGCGCTGTACAACGGAGCTCCGCAGTGGTCGTCGAGTCGGGGTCATCATTATGACAGACGAGACCACGACCACGCCGCCTGCGCCGGCCAGTGCGATGCCTGCACCAGCGCCGACCACAACGTCAACGATCGTCGTTACGCACCTTAAAGACCCAGGAACGTTCTGCGGTAACGGATGAAGTTGACGTCGACGATTGGATTGCCAATTATGACGCATCAGTGAGGTCAATCGTTGGGACCCGACGATGATGCTGGCGAACGTGCTGTTTTAACCTCAAGGAACGGCAAAGGTGTGGTTCGATAACCATGAGGCAGAGATTGGAAGTTGGGACACCTTCAAAACAAAACTTAGTGCCTTGTTTGGGAAGCCCATGGGTCGAAAGGCGGCCGCTACGCAAGAGCTGTCCATCCGCGCTCATGACGTCCACCGAACCATACATCTCCTACATTCAGGACGTCTTGGCTCTTTGCCGTAAAGTGGACATGAACATGACGGAGTCGGACAAGGTTGGTCACGTACTAAAGGGAATCGCAGACGATGCGTTCAACCTATTACTGTGCCGAAATTGTGCGACCGTCGACGCAATTATTGAAGAATGCCGGCGTTTTGAGCAGGCCAAAAGTCGGCGTATTGCGAGGTCATTCGCTCGGCTACCGAACACCGCCCCGACGTCATCATGCGAAGACGGACAGGCCTCTCGTCTGCAGTCATCGCCACCGTCGGAAATTACACGAATCGTCCCGTCGGGAAATCGAAGCTATTGCTCCTGCTCTCCCCAACACGGCCACGGCGATTTTCCCGTGCCGGCCGTTTTCCCTGGTCCAGTCCATTGTGCGGGAGGACTCGGCAACTTGGGTTTCGCCGTCTGCACCGTTGCTCAGTCTCGGACAACTGACTTTCGCCCTAGGTCGCCGCCTCGCCCGAGATCACCGCCCCAGGAACAACGGTTTTATCCGCGCTCTCGTAATCCGGCTGAATGGCGGACGGCAGATGATCGGCCGATTTGCTTCCACTGTCGCCGTATCGGTCACGTTGCGCGCCATTGCAACAACCGTTGGGTGTCGCCGTTAACCCGGGATGAAACTGCTAGCCGCACCGACAACTACCGCCGTTTTCAGCCCGCTCAGCCATACCAACCATACAACACTGATAGCTACCGCCGCTTCCAGCCTTTTGAGCCGTACAACGTCGATGCCACCCCTACGCCGCACAGCCGTTCCCCGTCGCCCCGAGGTCATCAGTCCCGTTCGCCGCCAGCGCGTCGGCCATCGTCTCCTTCGCCTCTACGACGACGTCCGACATCGCCGCTCAACCTTCAACAGGGAAACTAAGGGATGCAGCTCTTAGAGGTGACGCTGCATCTTCGACTTGCACCTCAAATCCTCTCCTCGTATTGCCGACGCGACGAAACTTGATCGACGTTGACGTTGACGGCTTAACTGTTCCCGCACTCGTCGATACTGGGCACAAATATCCGTGATGAGTAATCACCTTCGTCGACGCCTTAAGAAAGTACTTACCCCCGCCGCTACTGGTATTATTCGCGTCGCTGATGGAAGAAGTCCCGTAGTCATCGGAATGTGCACAGCTCGCATCACCATTGCCGGTCACCATATATCTGTTTTGTTTACGGTTCTCGAGCAATGCCCCAACGACGTCATTCTCGGACTTGATTTCTTGTCGGCCCATGCCGCTCTCATTGACTGTGCAACCGGCATCCTTCAACTTGAGCTTCCTCAAATGGCGGATGTTCCAGATTTACCGTCACACCGCTTATGCTCTGTCGATTATGTTCGGTTGGCACCGCAAGCCGCCACGTGTGTTGCATTGACGACGGCATCCCCAGTTCCAGACGGCGACTACATAGTGTCTCCACTAGTTGAAGTACTGGTGACCAAATTGTCACGGGGATTCACAAGTACACTGGAGAGACAATATATATAGGCTGCTGCTACCAGGGAATGGCTGACAGCATCTCACGAAGCATGTCCCGTCTTCTTCCTCTTCGCGTAGCACAGCAGTCTTTTAAGGGCAGGCTCATACGCAATGCCTCGTAACAATATCAATAAAAAAAATATAAATACACGGGCTAGAATATGTACGTGTCATGGCAGGGAAACAAAAAAAGATGCAAAGAAAGCCCTTTTTAACGTAGAATTTTAAGGTGGATAAGGTAATCAGTGCAAAAGTTTTGCTAGCAGTGGCATACCAACTATTTCATGAAGAAGCGGGGTGGGCAAAGTACAAACTATCTCACTCTCTGTAAATAACGAAAAGCGAGGAAATTGTTGTTTTTATTGCATTACCGAAGAAAAAAAGAAAATACGGAAAAAAATTAAAAAAGGCTTGCGAGACACAAAAAAAATTCGTTTTATGGAGATGCCAATCGGTTTGAAGGTCACTGACCCGAACACCCCTGCCAACGAATGACACTTTCCCAGAAGCAGGAGGTGGAGAGGGAAACAATGGAAGGGAAGCGTTCGCCTCTATGAGCTTCGTCGGACACTCAGTTGGCCGCTGACTTCGCTGCCGATCGGCCGTCGCCGAGAACTTTGTTCGAGACCGCACCGAGTAAGTACCAGCATGAGTTTCAGCAATTGCCTAAACGTCACCGCTCTTCTCTTGCAGGCGATAGAGAAGATCCAGGAGATCGAAGATGGCGACAAGGCCGTAAGCCTTCACCGTCGCGTCTTGCTGGAGCAGCTGTTGAAAAAGTGGGCATGGCTGGACGACTCCGAGAGCAGTAGCAGTTCTAGCGACGACGACGACGGTGGGCCACCTGCTCCAGCCATCGCTGGCGTGAAGCGTGATCGAGATGTTGGCGACAATGAGGTCAAGCAGTCATCGAACGAGAATGCGGCAGATCAAGGAGGTGCCTCGCCCGCTTTTGGAGATGCAGAACCTGGACCGTCCAAGTGCCCGAGAGTGGACGAAGAACAGTGCCTGGATTGCCGTCCAGGGCCTAGCGGTCTTCAGTCCAGTCACATCCCAGCGGAGGTCGAAGACCAGGATGACCCGTATCCTCTGAAAGTCGCGCCATTCCTAGACTGGCTGGACTTTGCAGGCACGGTGGCTGATGAACCGGTGCAAGACCCGGATCTGTCTTTTCTTGACCTCTAGTGCTTTGTAGTATATATCTTTGTTTGCTTTCTTGATTTAAGTGTAATAGTATACAGCGCTTCGTTACATATGTTATCGTTGCCGACATGAACTGTTTTATGAATGTGTATATGATATTGTTGATAAATTGTTTGTATTATTGCACATGCCTCTTCTTGATGTGTATTGCGTTTTGGTGTATATTGTCTGTTATGCTACTTTTTGTTTCTTACCAAGCCGGACCTCGTTGTTCAATTTATTGCTGTTAGTATCCAATGTTACATGAAGTTTTTCATTGGTGCGTGCAAAGAAAAGTGAAATAAAAGCAAATTATTCGGGTTACGACACTCACCGAAAAGAAAGCTCACGTTTTAACACACTGTTGCAACACAACATTTGAAAAAATAAATTTATTGGCTACCGTAACTTGTAGACAGAGAACAATACAAAAGTTAAAGGCAATAATTACGCTAGAAGTGAGTGTCACCCTCTGATTAAGGAATTGCCTTATTCTGTTGATGACACACAAGAAAATTAATAACAGATACGCCGACATTGGATATACACATGTCCTGCGTCAATGCAGAGCTACTGTTATCCAGTAGAATCCGGTCATTCACTAGTTTTTAATATCTGAATGCGGCGCGTCATGTGGCGAAAATGTAGGACACAACAGAAATAGATGCGCTACAAAATCTATGTGTAATGACAGGGAAACAAAAAAAATTGCAAGGAAAGCCGTTTTAACGTAGCATTTTGATGTGTATACGATAATTAGTGCAAAGGTTTTGCTAGGAGCGGCGTACCCACTATTTCTTGAAGAGGGGGGGGGGGGGGCAAAGTACATACGATCTGACTTTCTTCTCTCCCACAGACATTTATATATTATTATTTCAAGAAAT
>NC_051163.1:83787555-83819039 GCF_013339745.2 Dermacentor silvarum | reverse complement strand
TCTGTGCATGTGTACTTGGACTGGAGGTTCAAGGAAATGCATTTTGATATGTGCCTCTGGTGCGTGCTTAGTGACCTCTACGAATGATGTGTCACACTCTATGAGCTGCCACTGCCACGGCGGTAACAGTTTCGCTGGAGCCATAAGACAGTGTTCAAGCAACGGAACACCCATTTCCTCACTAAGATTCCTCACACGCAAAGAGAACGGTTTTCTCGATGCCGGTCGATTTTGGAAGAGTGTGGCAGTGGTCATGTCGTTTATTGTGTAATAAGAGGGATGTTCAATGTTCGCGTGTACTCTAAGAAAATATGCAAAACTACTATATGAACGCTGCAGATGAAGTGACCACTGATTCGACTCTACGTAGAGGCTCTGGATCGGACTTGTTCGGAAAGCACCGGTCGCGAGGCGGATGCCCAGATGGTGAACGGGGTCTAGAATTTGTAATGCACTTGGCGTTTCGGAATTATAAATTATAGCTCCGTAATCAAGGCGTGAGCGGACAAGACTGTTGTACAAGTTCAGGAGGAATTTTCGGTCGCTACCCCATGTTGTGCGCGACAAAATTTTTAAAAGGTTCATCGTCTTCAGACACCTTGCCTTCAAATATTTAAGATGGGGGATAAAGGTAAGCTTCGAGTCTAGAATTATTCCCAGGAATTTATGCTCACTGCTCACGGATAGTTCCTCTTGATTAATCGTGAGATTTGGCACTGGTGTCATGCCTCTTTTGTTTGAGAAAAGTATGCACGTACTTTTCTTTGCATTTATTTTAAATCCATTTACATCAGCCCATTTAGACAGTTTGCTTAATCCAAGCTGTACCTGTCGTTCGCAGATAGCAATGTTGCATGATTTGAAACCTATCTGTACATCATCAACATACACAGAATAAAACATGCTGCGTGGAAATATGTATACAGGGAGTTCATTTTTACAATAAAGAGTGTGCAACTAAGCACACCCCCTTGTGGCACACCAGCCTCCTGGGTGAATGTTCTAGATAAAACATTGCCCACTCTTACGCGAAACGTGCGCTTAGACAAGTAGCTTTCGACTGTGTTTAACATATTTCCGCGGACCCCCATCGCAGAAAGATCTCGCAGAATTCCGAAGCGCCATGTGGTGTCGTACGCTTTCTCTAAATCTATAAATACAGAAAGTAAAAACTGTTTATGAATAAACGCATTTCTGATGTTTGCCTCGATGCGAACAAGGTGGTCTATTGTCGGCCTACCTTCTCGGAAGCCACACTGGAAGGGGTCTAGTGTTTTGTTATTTTCTAGGAAACTGATTAAACGCCGGTTTATCATTTTCTCATATAGCTTGGACAGGCAGCTTGTTAGCGCTATTGGCCTGTAGCTGCTAGCTAAAGACGGGTCCTTGCCTTGTTTAAGAATCGGGATGACTATGGCTTCTTACCACAAGGAAGGAATATATCCAGCCGCCCACATGGCATTAAAGAGAGAGAGGAGTGTTGTCAGTGTTTCGGGGTGTAAGTACCTAATCATTTCGTAGATGATACGGTCGCCACCTGGCGCTGAGTTGTTGCAACAAGCGAGAGATGCTTTAAGTTCGGCTAAGTTGAATGGTCGGTTGTAAGCCTCATTTGATGAACCTTTGCGATTAAGGAGCTGCCGCTCTTCGCGTTCTTTGATGATGATGATATATGGGGTTTAACGGCGCAAGGGCCAATAATGGCCAAAGAGCGCCGGGCCAGTGTTAATGAGTTTAAATTGATGCGATGGATTACGAGTGGTGGATATGACGTGGCTGTAAAGGGGCCTAAAATTGTCGCTGTAAAGTGCATAAAACCTACAGGTAATAAGATTATGGGAATGACTAATGGCGTGTGCTATGAACATTGAATATGCATTGCAAATAAATATTACTATTTCCAAAATATGTCCGATGCGAAAATTGGCATGAAGCACTATTGCCTCAACAGAACCCTTGAACATAAAGGCCTGGAGGCATGTGTTATACTAAACACTATCGCAACAGCATCCTCTGGCGGGAGGATGTGCTACGAATATCTAGGGCTAATTACATGTAGTACCACGTCATTCAAGAAACCTAGGACTGCTTTGGTATTAAAAATTGGTTCTTTGCCAAGAAACATATTGGGATGGATAGGGATATGGTATCGGTATGCAAGAGGAAAATGTTTCCTTCTCTCTGTTTCGGCTTCCCGGCACTCCAGGAGGACATGGAGGACGGTCAGCCTCTCACCACATCTACCACAGGTTGGTGGTTCATCACCTGTCAACAAAAAACTGTGGGTTCCGTACGTGTGTCCTATTCTCAACCGACTGAATAGGACGTCAGTTCGCCGTGTTTTCGTTACGGGGGGCCAGAAACCTAACTGTGGTTTAATCAAGTGAAGCTTATTACTTGTTTCAGCATCCCACAAGCGTTGCCAGTGGCTTCGCAGTTTCTTTCGCAGGAAAGGTTTCAGCTCTGTTACAGGGCAGCAGCTGTAGGGTTAATAGCGTGTGACGTTATTGACGTAGCCATTCGGTCAGCTAGCAGATTACCCTCAATGCTTCTATGGCGAGGCACCCAGCATATAATGACATGCTGGTTACATAAATACGCTTCACAGAGAACGGAATAGAGCTCAGTAAGTACAGGATTTTTTTGTTTACCGAGTGACATCAATGCTTTTACGACGCTTAGGGAGTCCGTAAATGTAATTGCCTTTTGAAGTTTTGATTTCCTTATATGCTTCACAGCCGACAACAGTGCATGGGCCTCAGCCGTAAAAATACTCGTTTCCGGGTGGAGTACACCGGATTCCGAGAAGGATGGGCCAACGGCTGCATAAGACACCCCGGCATGTGACTTGGAGGCATCAGTGTAAAGCTCTGTACACGAGTACTTGTATTGAAGCTCTAAGAAATGTATTTTAATGTGTGCCTCTGGTGCGTGTTTAGTGACCTCTACAAACGATGTATCGCAATCTATGAGTTGCCACTGCCACGGCGGTAACAGTTTCACTGGAGCCATAGGACGATGATCAAGCAGCGGAAACCCGCAATTAACAGTGGAGGAGGTTCGGCTATACAGAAAAATCCAGACAAACACCTACCCACATCTGGGGCGATGGCATGCCATCTGGCCAACCAGATATGCCAGTCAATGCCCCTGGTGTGGGGGGAGGCCATCCTTGCCCCATGTGACATGGGAGTGCCAATCACGACCCCAAAATTCAAATTCACACCGTTTAGCACAAAATTCCTTTAGGGAGCCTTGGGCAGCCATCCTCGCCCGGACTGACCTGGAGACTCAATTGAGCCTCCTCTACCAGGCACGGCGTGTGGCGGTGGCCACTGGAGTCCTGGACTAAGGACCCACCCTCCGTCCCCCTTAACCCTATTTTTCCTAAATAAAGTTATTTCTCTCTCTCTCTCTCACACCCATTTCCTGACTGAGGTTCGTAACACGCAAGGAGAATGGCTTTCTCGCTGTAGGTCGATTATGGAAGAGTGTGGCAGCGGTAACGTCATTTATGGTTGAATAAGAAGGATGTTCATTGTTTGCTTGTACTTTCAGAAAATATGTGAAACTGCGATATGAACGCTGCAGATGGAGTAACCACTGATTAGACTCTACATAGAGGCTTTGGATCGGACTTGTTCGGAAGGCACCGGTCGCGAGGCGGATACCCAGATGGTGAACGGGATCTATTATTTTTAATGCACTTGGCGTTGCAGAATTATAAATTATAGACCCGTAGTCAAGCCGGGAGAGGACAAGAGTCCTATACAAGTTAAGCAAACATTTTCGATCACTGCCCCATGTTGTGCGGGACAGAAGTTTTAGAACGTTCATTGTCTTCAGGCATTTTGCCCTCAGATATTTAATATGAGGAATAAATGTAAGCTTGGAATCTAAAATGATTCCTAAAAACTTATGCTCGCTGCTCAAAGACAGCGCATCTCCTTTGATTTGTATACTTGGGACAGGCGTTACGCCTCTCTTGTTTGTAAAGAGTATGCAAGTGCTTTTCTGAGCGTTAACATTAAAACCATTCTCCTCCGCCCATTTGGACAATCTGTTAATTCCCAGCTGTACCTGTCGTTCGAAGATGGCAATATTACATGACTTAAAGGCTATCTGCACATCATCGACATAAACCGAATAAAACATTGTGCGTGGGATGACTGTATACGCAGGGAATTCATTTTTACAATAAATAGTGTGCAGCTAAGCACACCGCCCTGCGGCACACCAGTTTCTTGTGTGAATGACCCAGACAAAGCTCTGACCACCCTTACGCGAAATGTGCGATTAGTGAGGTAACTTTCGATTGTGTTGAGCATATTGCCACGAACACCCATTGCGGAAAGATCTCGGAGAATTCCAAAGCGCCATGTGGTGTCGTAAGCTTTCTCTAGGTCTAGAAATACAGACAGACAGAACTGCTTATGTATGTGTAGCATAGCCACGGCACGCGGGCCGGAGCAGTTACGAGGCACAGCCAGCTCGAACATACAAAGCGTTTATTTGGGGGCGTAGGTTTGCTTTTATCCCCGAAGTGGGAGAGGATGTGGAAGCGAGGAGAAGAAAATGACACGTACTGCGCATGCGCAGAACTCGGTATGACGCAGACACAACACTGCCCTCTCCTCAAAAATGGAACCGCTGCACTGGCTTGCGCTGCCTTGTTGACCGACGCAGGACTTGCTGCGAATCTTCGGCCGGACCTGCGGTAGTGTTGCTTTCCGGAGTTTGGGCAGTAGCTGAAGTACTATCCGGGGCGGCCGCTTCCAAGGGAGTGGTTCCATTGCCGGCCGCGCTTGGACCTGGCGTCTGGTTGGTCCCTGGACCACCAGCAGCCGTATCGTTGACCGGATACCTTGGTGATGAATCCGAGCGGCGGCGTACTTGGTCGACGTGCCGTTTGACGATGGCATTGGGAGTCTCTACGGTTACCATCCGTGCTCCTGTCGCCGATTTGACCCGACCAGGGATCCACTTCTCCCCCTGTCCGTAATTGCGGACGTACACACTGCTGTCTGGCGGCAGTGTCCAGTCGTCGCTCTCGTCATTTGGACCTGTAATATTCACAGGGAAGCAGGTGTCTAGACGCGATCTTATTTGATACCCGAGGAGCATTTCTGAAGGCGATTTACCAGTCTTAAGAGGCGTTCTTCTATAGTTGAACAGTAGCCGTACCAATTTCTCGTCAAGATCGGCTCCCGTTATTTTCCGAATGCCCTCCTTTATCGTTCGCACCGCTCTTTCAGCAGCTCCGTTTGACTGTGGATGAAAGGGTGCCGTGCACAGATGCGTAATGTTGTTTTTGGCTGCAAATGTGGCAAATTCCTTACTCGTGAACTGTGTGCCATTGTCTGAGACTATTGTACGTGGCACACCAAAGCGGGCAAATATACTCCTCAGAGCCCTTATTGTACTTTCCACATTTGCATGCTTCATAGGAAACGCTTCGATCCATTTGGAGTGCGCGTCCACTACCACTAGCACCATCTTCCCGGCTACCGGTCCTGCGAAATCAATATGTATCCGCGACCAGTTTTCTTGCGTCTTCGGCCAGTTTACGGGAGGTGCAGCCGGTGGCATAGGCAAACTTGCTATGCAAATTTCACAATTAGCCGCGCGCTGCTCTATGTCGCGGTCAAGCCCTGGCCACCAAAATAGTGAGCGTGCCACGGCTTTCATAGCCGATGATCCTTGGTGGGTTTCGTGAAGCAGTTGCAGGAAACGCTCTCGGGCATCACTTGGTATGACGACGCGATTACCCCAGTATACGAGGTCGTGGGCCAGGGACAATTCTAGCCTACGTTCATAATAAGGTGCCAAATCTGGCTGTACGTTTGTCTTGCTTGGTGGCCAACCATGCAACACGTAATGTTGCACCTTACGCAATGTCGAGTCTACGGCTGTTAAGTCCTTCAGTTCACGCGTTGAGACCACACCTTCATCTAGGATTTCTAGTGCGAGGACATATTCCAGGGGCTCACCTTCCCCTCCATCTCCGGTCGCCTGCTGTGGTAGTCTGCTGAGAGCATCCGAGTTGAGCAGTTGTTTCCCGGGAACGTACTGAAGTTTGTATTTGTAGCCTCCGAGGTACAGCGCCCAGCGTTGAATTCGCGCAGCCGCCATGGTCGGTGTCTGGCGGTCAGGTCTGAGCAGGCCCACGAGTGGTTGATGATCCGTGACCAACGTAAATTCACGACCTAGAAGATAGTCCCGAAATTTTGTTACACCGAGGATCAGTGCCAACGCTTCACGTTCTAACTGGGAGTAGTTCCGCTCTACTTGGGTCAGTGTCCTTGAGCGAAAACCGATAGGTCTGTCTACGTTGTTGATACAGTGAAACAGAACTGCCCCGACCCCGAGCGACGATGCAACGCACTCTAGTTTGAGTTCCTTTGTGGGGTCAAAATGCACAAGAATTTGGGCATTTTTCAGACGTTCTTTTGCTTCGTCGAAAGCAGCCTCTTGCGGTGCTTTCCATTGCCACCGCGCGTTCTTTTCCAATAGCTGATACAGTGGTGCTAGGTGCGTTGACATGTTTGGCAAAAATTTTGCATAGAACGTCAACATTCCGATAAATGACCGCAGTTCTGTCACATTCCGCGGATAAGGTGTGCGCATGATAGCTTCCACGTTCTTTTCTATTGGATGGAGGCCCTCGCTGTCAATGCGATGTCCGAGATACACGACTTCCGATTGCCTAAATTTGCATTTGTCATATCGTAACTTAACGCCATGCTCTCGAAAACGCTCTAAGACAGTTTTCAATCGCTTTCCGTTATCGCACTCCTTCTCCGACACGATTACGTCATCAAGGTAGGCTTGAACACCGGGTAAATCACTGATAATCGCGTCAATTTTTCTCTGGAAAATCGACGGTGCCGACGATATTCCGAATGGAAGACGATTATAGCAAAATAACCCTTTATGCGTATTGATTACGCAAAGTTTGCGAGCGGCTTCATCTAGAGGCACCTGGCTATAAGCGTCTCGCAAGTCAAGGGTACTGAAGCATTCACCGCCGCTTAAAGCTGCGAACATATCCTCGATTACGGGAATCGGATACTGTTCGACTGCGCATGCAGGGTTCAATGTAACTTTAAAATCGCCACAAATGCGTACAGAGCCATCTTTTTTTAGCACCGGCACTATGGGCGTTGCCCAATCCGAGTGACTGACTGGCGATAAAACACCTAGGGAAACAAGTCGGTCCAGCTATAAAGATACCTTATCGCGTAGAGCATAAGGAAGGGATCTCGCCTTACAAAACTTCGGTATTGCTCCATCTTTGAGGTGCAGGCTTGCGGGAGGACCCTTCATTAGGCCGAGCTCTGTAGTGAAAATGTCTTGGTAGTCCGTGAAAATGGCCTTAACCTTGCAAGGGTCCATTTCGCTTGTCTTCGTGGCTCCGCAAACCGGAGTCACATGTAGCACCGGAGCGCCAGCTTTGTCTAGAAGCGTCAGCAGGTCCCTTCCGCATAAGCTTGGGCCTTCGCAGTCGAGCACTGTGAGGGAACAGTCCACGAGCACGTCTTTGAAGCCCACACGTAGTGTCAGGTCGCCCAACACCGGTAACGGCCCTGCGTAGCAAGACAACTTGACGCGTGACGGCTTTAGGGTAGGCCAATGGTTCCGATGCCTCATGTACAGCTCCCGAGAAATGACACACACTGGGGACCCGGTGTCGACTTCCATGGCGACTTGCACCCCGCCCCATATAAATGAGCGGCGGATTGGTGGCTCGAGAAAATTTTTTCGCTCCGACACCAAATTCCAAAGGTTGACTTCGTCACTGCTATCGTCCCTTGGGGTGTTTTCCGTTATAGCCAATGTATTAGCGTACATTGCTCTGGCAGGTAACTTCCCGCGGTTAGAGCGGCTTTGACATTTCTTAGCAATGTGTCCCCGCCGGCCACAACGATAGCAACGCGCATTTGCCCATCCGCAACAGACATCATCGAGTTTTGAGCTGCCACACCTTCCGCATTCCAGATGCTCTTCGGCATTTCTGTTTCCTCTTGGCGGTGCTTTTTGAGCCGCCTGCAATTTCAACAGAGCTTTTGGCTCGGACGACATTTTCATAGCGTCATTCTCGGCAGCTTCAGCTGAAATTGCCAGCGCTTCGGCCTCAGCTAGCGTTAGGTCGGCCTTTGCTAGTAGTTGCTTCTGCAGAGCTGTTGACCGAACACCGCACACAATACGATCCCTGAGCATCCGATCCAGGGCGTTGCCAAAATTACAGTTATCGGCTATGCGACGTATTTCCACCAGAAACTTCGTGACAGCTTCCCCTTCCATCTGGCAGCGGTTAAAAAACTTCAAGCTCTCCGTTATTTCATGTCGCTTGGGATCATAGTACTCATTTAGGACCTCGACAACTTGCTCGAAGCTCAAAGCGTTTGGAGCTCGCGGTGCGACTTTCCCGGCTTGTACTTGCACGGTTTGCGTGCTCAATGCTGCCACGAGCATTGCTCTCTTTCTGGCCGAATCGGTGATCTCATTAGCTTCAAAGTAGGCATCTGCCTTAATGAGATACGGCTTCCACTTATCTGTGTCTTCGTTGAATGCAGGGAGCATCTGGTGAGCCATGCTTGTAATCGGCGAGGCTGCCTTCGCGGCTGTAGAATCCGGGTCTCCTTTCACCGAGTGGGTGGTATCCTGGCTCGTCGCCTCTGTAGCATAGCCACGGCACGCGGGCCGGAGCAGTTACGAGGCACAGCCAGCTCGAACATACAAAGCGTTTATTTGGGGGCGTAGGTTTGCTTTTATCCCCGAAGTGGGAGAGGATGTGGAAGCGAGGAGAAGAAAATGACACGTACTGCGCATGCGCAGAACTCGGTATGACGCAGACACAACAGTATGAAAGCATCTCTAATATATGCCTCAATCCGGACAAGGTGGTCTGTAGTAGACATACCTTCTCGAAAACCACACTGGAAGGTGTCCAAAATTTTGTTATTTTCTAGGAAGCATATTAGGCGCCGGTTTATCATTTTTTCATACAGCTTGCACAGGCAGCTTGTTAGAGCTATTGGCCTGTAGCTGCTGGCCAAGGACGGGTCTTTGCCTTGTTTAAGTATGGGGATGATTATGGCTTCCTTCCATGAAGACGGAATACAGCCAGCCGCCCACATGGCATTAAAAAGAGACAAGAGTGTTTTCAGTGTTTCGGGGTGTAAGTACCTAATCATTTCGTACATGATACGATCCTCACCTGGCGCTGAGTTGTTGCAACAAGCGAGAGATGCTTGAAGCTCAGCTAAAGTAAATGGAGAATTGTAGGCCTCACTCGATGAGCCTTTGCGATTTAGGGGCCGCCGCTCTTCGCGTTCTTTGATTCTCAGGAATGTTTCGGTATAGTGCGATGCACTTGACACATATTCAAAATGTTCGCCTAGACAATCCGCCTGATCTTCAAGGCTATCACCTTGTGTACTTACTAAGGGTAGGGGATGCGACTCCCGACCTGTTAGTTTATTTACCCGATTCCAGACTTTTCTTTCATCGGTGTACGAATTTATACTGGTGATGTACCTATCCCAACTTTCCCTCTCTGCACTTCGACGTGTTCTCCTACCTTGTGATTTTATCTGTTTGAAATTAATGAGGTTTTCAGCAGTTGGAGAAATGCGAAGCAATCTCCAAGCTTTGTTTTGATTTTTGCGCGCTTTCCGACATTCGTCGTTCCACCATGGGATGCGACGCTTATTAGCTAATCCGCTAGTTTGCCTAATACATTTAGCTGCAGCGCTAATAATGAAAGCTGTTAGGTATGCAACAGCGTCTTCTACATTAAAAACAGCAATTTCATCTCCGCCTAAATACGTAAGCTCTCGGAACATTTCCCAGTCGGCCGAGTCCATGTTCCATCGAGGAAAATGTGGCAAGCATGTATCTTGTTTTGTTAAGTTTAGCATAACTGGGAAATGGTCGCTCCCAAACGGGTTCCTGAGAACAGACCACTCCAGATACGGAATTAGAGTACTCGATACTATACTTAAAGCAATGGCTGAGTATGTGTTATGTGTAACGCTGTAATAAGTTGGCTCTTTTTTGTTAAGTATAGATGCACCTGAAGAAAACAAAAAATTTTCTATAAGGCGTCCTCGCGCATCTAAACGAGAGTCGCCCCATAAGGGGCTATGAGCGTTCACATCACCGACAACTATGTATGGCGGAGGAAGTTCATCAATGAAGCTTTGAAACTGTGTCTTGGAAAGTTGATAACAAGGAGGGACGTAAATCGAACTAATTGTGACTAGCTTACCTAACAGTATTGCTCGGACAGCAACTGCCTCAAGGGAAGTTCGGAGGTTCAATTGCCGACAGGCAACACCTTTATCTACTATTATAGCGACACCGCCCGACGAGGCGGTAGCGTCGTCGCGGTCCTTGCGAAAAATGGCATGGTGCCTTAAAAAGTTTGTGTTCTCTGCTTTGAGATGCGTCTCCTGGACACACAGCACCCTCGGACTATATTTAAGAAGGAGCTCTTTGACATCATCAAGGTTATGAAGGAGACCCCTAACGTTCCATTGTAATATTTGCGTGTTCATATTGAAAAGGAGTTTGTGCTGTGTGTTCAGAAGATGAAGACTAGCTCACGGTGCCCTTTCCAGGCGCCGTGACGCGAGGTTTCTCTTTTTTGGAGCGGTCGAGAGATTCCCGCCGCTCCTTAGGCGCTGGCGGCGCCGTCTGGCCGGTTGTTGTGTCCATCGCCTCTTGCGAGCGGTTGGTGTGTCGTGACGGCCTCGTCTCGTGGGACGAGACCCTTGAGGCCATCAGCCCGGAGGTCGATGGCCCCTTGTTCTGAGATGGCGGAGCAGCGCTAGCTGCAGCCGCCGAGGGGGCGGATGGCGTCGCTGGCGGCTCACTGCGTGTGGGCCGGACAGCCGCCGGAAGCCGTTGTGGCGCTGCCCCCTGACGCGCCACTTCGGCAAAAGTGTTCTTGGGCAGGGATAATACCCGCCTTCGTGCCTCCTTGAATGAGATGTTTTCTTTTACTTTGATTGCGACAATTTCTTTTTCTTTTTTCCATGATGGGCACGACCGCGAGTACGCGGCGTGGTCCCCGTCACAGTTCACACAGTGGAGGGCGTTTTCACATGATTCAGCGAGGTGTTCATTGGCACTACATTTCGCACACGTTTGTCGACCTCGGCAGTTCTGCGAACTGTGGCCGAATCGCTGGCACTTAAAACATCGCAGAGGGTTCGGAACATATGGTCTTACCCGGAGTTTCACGTACCCTGCCTCAATAGTTTCAGGAAGCACACTTGAACCAAATGTAAGTATTAGATGCTTTGTTTTCATCTCTTTTCCATCGCGCCGTAGCATGATTCTCTTCACATTGATTACGTTTTGCTCGCTCCAGCCTTCTAATATTTCAGTTTCTTCCAGATGCATCAGGTCGTCATCGGAGACCACTCCACGGGTGGTGTTCATCGTGCGGTGCGGGGTAATTGTCACTGGGATGTCCCCAAATGAGGCTAGGTTATGGAGCTTGTCATGTTGGTTCTTATCGCGGAGTTCCAATATGAGATCGCCGCTAGCCATCTTTGATGCTTTGTAGCCTGCGCCAAATGTTTCCGTTAGACATTTTGAAACTAGGAAAGGTGAGATCATTCTCACCGCCTTTTCGGGTTTTTCACAGTGGACAACGTGGAACCGAGGGAAGTTTTCAGTTTGGCGGCCAAAAAATTTGAATAAGTCTTCGGTGCGCCCACGCTTAAGAGGGCGATCGGGTAACGCGGGGAAAGAAAAAGCCATGAAAAATAATGATCTTTTGGCAGGAACGCCAGCCACCCACCATGGAGCCCAACGAGGGGACGCTGTAGGACCTGTAGACACAAGCCCCACAAACGCCAGCTGTACGTTCCCGCTATAACCAAATACGTATAACCAAGGGTGGTTATGACACACAAGGTTAACCCTTGCTGCCAGGAATGTTGGAAGAAAATGGAAGAGAGAAGAAGACAGGAGAGATTGAAAGTGAGAGGAAAAGACGAAGATTGGAGAGAGAGGCAGGAAAAGGAAACTACCGATTTCCCCCGGGTGGGTCAGTCCGGGGGTGCCGTCTACGTGAAGCAGAGGCCAAGGAGGTGTGTTGCCTCTGCCGAGGGGCCATAAAGGTCCAAGCACTCGGCATCGGATCAACCCCCAGGATCCCCTTTTCCCCGGACACGGCTCAGCCGCGCACGGTTAGACGCGGGAGGGTTCAACCCTCGTGTGCTGGGGTACGTGGTGGCGCAACTCACCAAACGCCTGGTGACGCAGACGCCCCTGCGGGGTCTTCGCGTTCTTTGAACTTCAGGAAAGATTGTGTATAGTGCGATTCACTCGATACATATTCGAAGTGTTTGCCTAGACTATCCGCCTGGTCTTCCAGGCTATCACCTTGGCTATTTACTAAGGGTAGGGGATGTGACTCCCGACCTATTAATTTATTTACCCTATTCCAGACTTTCGTTTCATCTGTATACGAGTTTATGCTGGAGATGTACTTTTCCCAGCTCTCTCTTTTAGCACGTCTGCGCGTTCTCCTGCCCTGCGATTTTGCTTGTTTAAAATTAATCAAGTTTTCGGCTGTTGGGGAGTTGCGAAACAGTCCCCAGGCCTTGTTTTGCTTTTTACGTGCTTTTTGTCATTCCTCGTTCCACCAAGGCAGGCGACGCTTATTAGCTAGTCCATTAGTTTGTTGTATGCACCTTTCTGCAGCGTCAGTGATAAAACGTGTTGTATACGCTACAGCATCGGCTATGTTAAGACACGCAATGTCATCCCGGCCTAAATATGTTATTTCCTTAAAAAAAGTTGCCAGTTAGCAGAGTCAACCTTCCATCGGGGAACATGTGGCGAGCATACATCTTGTTTTGTTAAGCTTAGCATAATTGGAAAGTGGTCGCTCCCAAAGGGGTTCTTCAGAACGGACCACTGCAGGTACGGAATTAGTGTACTAGACACGATACTCAAATCTATGGAGGAGTATGAATTATGCGCCACGCTGTAGTACGTTGGCTCTTTCTTATTAAGTAGACACGCTCCTGAGGAAAAAAGGTTTTCAATTAGGCGACATCTTCCATCACAACGCGACTCTCCCCACAAGGTGTTATGTGCGTTGAAATCTCCGAGAACTATGTATGTCTCCGGAAGTTCATTTATGTAGTTTTGAAATTCGGTTTTACGTAGTTGATAGTTGGGAGGGATGTATATAGAGCTGATAGTGATCAGCTTGTCAAACAACACCCCTCGGACAGCAACTGCCTTAGGGGCGTACGAAGTTTTAATTCCCGGCAGGCAATACCTCTATCGACTACAATAGCCACACCACCGGAAGACACGACTGTGTCATCGCGGTCTTTACGAGATTGCCGGAGAAAGTTTGATTGTGTAGATTTAAGGTGTGTCTCTTGAACACACAGCACCTTAGGATCAAACCTGTGTAGGATTTCTTTGACGTCATCGAGGTTGTGTAGGAGTCCTCTGACGTTCCATTGTATTATTTGTGTATTCATGTTGGAAGTGTTTTTTTGTGCTGTGTGTTTGAAAGAGACTAATTTAACTTACAGAGCCCTTGTCGGGCCCTGTGATGCGGGCTTTTTTTCTTTTTTTGGAGCGATCGCGAGATTCTCGCGGCTCCTTTGGCGCTTGCGGCGCTGTCTGGCAGGTTGTTGTGTCCATCGCCTCTTGCGAGGCGCTGGACACGCGCTCTTGCGAGCGGTTGGTTTGACGGGAAGGCCTCGTTTCGAGGGACGAGGCCCTTGAGGCCACCAGCCCGGAGGTCGATGACCCCTTCTTGTGAGTTGGCGGAGCAGCCCGAGCTGCAGCCGCCGGGGGTGCGGATGGCGTCACTGCCGGCTCACTGTGTGTGGGCCGGACAGCCGGCGGAAGCCGTTGCGACGCTACCCCCTGACGCGCCACTTCGGCAAAGGTTTTCGTTGGCAGGTAGGATACCCGCCTGCGTGCCTCCTTGAACGTTAGATTTTCCTTTACTTTAATTGTTACAATTTCTTTTTCTTTTTTTCCAGGATGGGCACGACCGCGAGTATGCGGTGTGCTCCCCATCACAGTTCACACAGTGGAGAGAGTTTTCGCATGATTCAGAGAGATGCTCAGTTGCACTGCATTTCGCACAAGTCTGACGGCCTCGGCAGTTCTGCGAACTGTGGCCGAATCTTTGGCATTTGAAGCATCGAAGAGGGTTTGGCACGTATGGCCTGACACGTAATTTTATGTATCCGGCCTCAATGGTCTCGGGTAGAACACTAGAACCAAAAGTAAGAATTATATGTTTTGTCTTTAGCTCCTTACCATCGCGCCTCATCTTGATTCGTTTTACAGTCAAAACATTTTGTTCTTTGAATCCTTCCAAAAGATCATCTTCGGTGAGCTCCAACAGGTCGTCATCAGAAATAACACCGCGGGTGGTGTTCATGGTGCGGTGCGGGGTCACAGTTACAGGAAACTCTCCAAATGACACTAGATTCTGTAGTTTATCATGCTGTTTCTTATCACGGAGTTCCAGGAGGAGGTCACCACTGGCCATCCTCGTCGCCTTGTAACCTGGTCCTATAGTCTCTGTCAGAGTCTTTGCAACGATAAAAGGTGAGATCACTCTCACGGTCTTTTCAGTTTTCTCACTGTGTACCACGTGGTAGCGTGGAAAGTTCTCAACTTGTCGGCCAAAAAATTTAAAAACTTCTTCGGTGCGCCCCCTCTTTTGGGGGTGATCAGAAAGCGCGGGAAAAGAACTAGCCATGCAAATATTGATGTTTCGGCAGAAACGACAGCCACCCACCATGGAGTCCTACTAGGGGACGCTGCAGTGCCTGTTAACATAGGCCCTGCAGACGCCAGCTGTACGTCACCACTATAACAGAATATGAAATAACCTAGGCAGGCTACTCACACAGTAGCCCTCGCTGCCAAGAAGATCGGAAGGAATATAAAAGAGAGGAGAAGACAGGAAAGATTGAAAGTGAGAGGGTAAGACGAAGATTGGAGAGGGAGACAGGAAAAGGCAACTACCGATTTCCCCCGGGTGGGTCAGTCCGGGGGTGCCGTCTACGTGAAGCAGAGGCCAAAGAAGTGTGTTGCCTCCGTCGGGGGGCCATAAAGGTCCAAACTCCCGGCATCTGCTCAACCCCCAGGAACCCCTTTTCCCCGGACACGGCTAAGCCACGCACGGTTAAGCGTGAGTGGGTCCGACCCTCGTGTGCTCGGGTCCGTGGTGTCGCAACACACCAAACGCCTGCTGACGCAGACGCCCCTGCGGGGAGTCATCGAACGAGAATGCGGCAGATCAAGGAGGTGCCTCGCCCGCTTTTGCAGATGCAGAACCTGGACCGTCCAAGCGCCCGAGAGTGGACGAAGAACAGTGCCTGGATTGCCGTCCAGGGCCTAGCGGTCTTCAGTCCAGTCACATCCCAGCGGAGGTCGACGACGAGGATGACCCGTATCCTGTGAAAGTCGCGCCATTCCCAGACTGGCTGGGCTTTGCAGGCACGGTGGCTGATGAACCGGCGCAAGACCCGGATCTGTCTTTTCTTGACCTCTAGTGCTTTGTAGTATATATCTTTGTTTGCTTTCTTGATTTTAGTGTAATAGTAAACAGCGCTTCGTTACATATGTTATCGTTGCCGACATGAAATGTTTTATGAATTGTAAGGAAGTAATAATGAAACGGTCTGTTTAGTCCGCCATTTTAATGAACTTCTTCCTCTGTGCCCCCAGTCTCGATCGTCTTTCCTTATCTTCAGCGAGGTTCCGCTTCAGGCTCTCCACACCCTCCACGGCTTTGATTGTCTCCCCTCCTGGGGTAATATGGAATCACATTTCCGATGGCGCCGGATTCAATCTTCTCCCCTGGTGCTTCGTAATAAATGGCCTTCAGAACGCCTTGTTGTTTCACGGTTTTGGGTCACCATGTAGGGGCCGATGAATGGCGACTTCGAGCCGTCCAGTCCTTTGCGTACAAGGACTAAGTGCCCTGGTGCGATGTCTGGAATTTTAGACCGATGTTTACTGTCGTAACATTTTTTTCATTGATAGCTTGTACTGCAGCTTTTGGTCTTTTGTCTTGGCACGTTCTTGTAGAAATATCTTGCCTGCTATTCCCAGACAATGATCGGCGGGTAGCCATGGGCTGGTCTCACAGGCAGCAAAATGGGGTGTGCAACCAAGGCCAGCCGTATAGGAGGGGTTGTGATGCTAGACAGCAGCTTCCAAAGCGCATTTCCAGCCCCCAGGAAAATTTGGATAAAGGGTAATGTATGTCTTCAAATCACGAATTAATCGCTCAGCCAGAGCGTTACCCTCAGGATGGTATGGCGTAGTGAACCGTAGGGTGATCCTCCTTTCCTCTGCCCGAGCTCTTAGCCTTTGGCTTCTGAATGCTGGACCGTTGTCGCTGACAATGACTTTAGTATTCTTAAACATTTCCCGTTGCATAAGGGAAATGACAGCGTTGGAGTCTTCGTTCCCTGGTTTCGCGGCTGCCATCTGTGTACATTGGTCAATAGCAACCAGAAAAGCTTGCGTCTTACGCACTCCTTCCCATTTTTTTTAAGCTCGGCAAGGTCGAGGTGCACAACTTCAAATGGCACATTGGAGTACACAGGTATTGTCATTTCTTTTCCTTTAGGCCTATATTTTGCTTTTCGCACTTGGCAATCATGGCAAGTCTTTACGTAATCATGTACGTCATTTTTCATATTTTTCCACGTGAAGCGTTGCTGCACCTTCATATATGTCCTCCAAAAACCGTCGCGCCCTCCCGAGTCAGGACTGTCGTGATAAAGCTTCAAAATCTTCTGGCGATCTGTTTCTGGTAGCTCGAACTTTCCATCCTTCAAGACAATATCTTCTGTGTCTTCCCAAATACTTGCTACCATGCAGAGTTTTAATTATTTCAGTCTTCACTCGGTAACAATGCGTTATCCCCAATCACCTGTCATACTGTTCGGCGATTTAAACTTCCCTGCCATCAATTGGTCCAATATAGCTGAAACAGCGTCAAAAAACACTGTTGAAAGTGATTTCCTTAACACATGTCTTACGTTTGGCTTAACGCAAATCGTCAGTAACCCCACGCGACACAATGATAAGTCTTCTAACTTATTAGACCTTATCCTCACTTCTCACTCCGATTATGCTTCGCCACTGACGCATTTACCTGGCCTTAGCGATCATTCAGTGCTACATGCCTCATTCCAATGTGGCATCCCAGCCCCTACTAAAACTAGAAAAACTATTACGCTTTACGACAAAGGCAACTATACTGATATGAATATCAAACTAGCGGAATTTGCCAGCTCGTTCTTTACCAGTTTCTTAGAACGTTCTCTTGAAACTAACTGCCTTCTTTTCAAAAATAAAATGCATGACTTGATAAAAACTTACATACCTACCATCACTGTAGCCGAAAAACACTCATCACCTTGGCTCAATACGACACTAAAGCGCCTGAACAATAAAAAGAAAAGACTTTATCGCGCTGCTAGACATTCTAACGCTGAGTGCGCATGGCAGAAATACTACACCACTGAAAAAACGTACCTATCCCTGGCTAGTCAATCAAAGCGCTCCTTTTTTTCGACTACCGTACCTAACATTCTGCAAAATATCTCTGGAATATTATAAATCCAAAGCATTCGCAACCTCTTGCACTGTGTGACGAGAAAAATAAGCCTATTCCAGATCACGAAATCGCCGAAGCGCTAAATCATGCATTCTCTTCCGTGTTTACGAATGAACCCAAAAGTGAACTTCCCGAATTCCCATATTTCAGTCACCATACCATGCCCGGAATCACCTTCAGTTCTGATGGAATCAGGAAATGTATTGATTCCTTGAAGCTATCATCTGCCCCCGGCATCAATGGTATTAATTCCAAGGTCTTAAAAGATACTAAATATGTTACAAGCGAGATCATATGTCATATTTTTCAGCAATCGTTATCATCAGGAGTGGTGCCGGATGACTGGAAAGCGGGTAAGGTTATACCAGTCCCAAAGAAAGGTCCTTCATCATCATGTAGTAGTTACCGCCCAATTTCTCTAACCAGTGTCTGTTCAAAATTAATGGAACATGTACTTCACTACCACATTGCTACATTCCTAACGTCTATCAATTTCTTCCACCCTAACCAGCATGGCTTCCGTAAAGGTTTATCTTGTGATAGCCAATTAGCACTCTTCATAAATGACATAAGCACTAACCTTGATCAAAACATCCCAGTTGATGCCCTCTTTTTAGATTTCGAAAAGGCATTTGACAAAGTTCCGCACCAACGGCTTCTCCTAAAACTTTCTCGCTTGCACCTTAATCCTCTGGTTTTAGACTGGATACGAAATTTCTTGACAAACAGACAACAGTTTGTGTATGCTAACAACCATTCCTCCTCTAAAAGCCATGTCCTTGCCGGTGTGCCCCAAGGCACAGTTCTCGGGCCCCTCCTCTTCCTTATATATATTAATGGTTTACCGGCTAATCTTTCTTCTCACATTCGCCTTTTTGCTGACGATTGTGTCCTTTATCGCCCAATCCTCACTAGTACCGACTACCATGCATTGCAAGATGATCTTGACAAAGTTACCACTTGGTGCAACATGTGGCTAATGTCACTGAACACTGCAAAGACTTTACTAGTAGCTTTTCATCGACGGAAACTTCACCATACCCCCAAGTACGTTCTCTGCAACTCAGAAATATCATCTGTGGAGTCATGCAATTACCTTGGTCTTACACTTCCAAATAACCTTTCTTGGTCCTCTCATAATGCGAACATCACTAACGATGCCAATCGCACACTTGGTTACTTCCGCCGCAACTTGCGTTTTGTCCCCCCATCCTTAAAAATACTAACTTATATAACTTTTATCAGACCTAAGCTAGAATACGCATGCTCTGTCTGGGACCCACACCAAACCTCCCTTTCTAACACTCTAGAAGCAGTTCAAAATCGTGGAGCCCATTTTATTTATTCTGATTATTAATACCACACTAGTGTCTCTCAACTAAAATTAAAAGCAGGAATTTCCAATCTAGATATAAGGCGTCATGTTTTTAGACTGTGTCTTTATCACAAATTTTATCATTCTCCTCCTAGTACTTCAGCCATCATTCTAGTGCACCGTCAATCTTACCGATTAAATCACGAAAAATCTGTGTACCCTCCGCCAGCCCGCGACCACTGCGCACCTACATTCGTTCTTTGTGAAGACTGCCCGGGACTGGAATAACATTTCCGCTGACGTCGTGCATCACTCCAATCCACATCATTTCAAGGCTGCCATTGAGCCCACATTTTACTGAAGCGATCACCCATCCCTCATGTAATACCCCACACCGGGGCTTTTGAGGTAATAATAAATAAATAAATAAATATAATTTCAAATGAAAGCTGCGAAAATATGTATATCACTTCATAAACATACCATATAATATTTGTTATATAGCCGTTACGAAATGCATGCACATATTTATATAATACGTAGAACAGGAGAACGTCGTAAAAAAGAAGAAAAAACAATAGAATAACACGTCTTTACTGACATTTCGGCCACACAGTCAAATGTCAAACTAGTAATAGAAAATTAGGAAAGAATGACAGCTACAAATGCAGGTGCACACCGTTTGATCTCAAAAGACAGCAAAAGTGGCATTAGATGTGCATAATGTCGTGGGTCGCTGCAGAACTACAATTATCAAGTAGAATCCGGTCAATCACTAGTTTTTAACATCTGAAGACTGAGCTTCATGTGTCGAAAATTTAGGACGAGGAGTAAATACACGGGCTAGAATATGTACGTGTCATGGCAGGGAAACAAAAAAAGATGCAAAGAAAGCCCTTTTAACGTAGAATTTTGAGGTGGATAAGGTAATCAGTGCAAAAGTTTTGCTAGCAGTGGCATACCAACTATTTCATGAAGCAGGGTGGGCAAAGTACAAACTATCTCACTCTCTCTCTGTAAATAACGAAAAGAGAGGAGATTGTGGTTTTTATGGCATTACCGAAGAAAAAAAGAAAATACGGAAAAAAATTTAAAAAGGCTTGCGAGACACAAAAAAATTTCGTTTTATGGAGATGCCAATCGGTTTGAAGGTCACTGACCCGAACACCCCTGCCAACGACTGACACTTTCCCAGAAGCAGGAGGTGGAGAGGGAAACAATGGAAGGGAAGCGTTCGATCGCCTCTATGAGCTTCGTCGGACACTCAGTTGGCCGCTGACTTCACTGCCGATCGGCCGTCGCCGAGAACTTTGTTCGAGACCACACCGAGTAAGTACCAGCATGAGTTTCAGCAATTGCCTAAACGTCACCGCTCTTCTCTTGCAGGCGATAGAGAAGATCCAGGAGATCGAAGACGGCGACAAGGCCGTAAGCCTTCACCGTCGCGTCTTGCTGGAGCAGCTGTTGAAAAAGTGGGCATGGCTGGACGACTCCGAGAGCAGTAGCAGTTCTAGCGACGACGACGACGGTGGGCCACCTGCTCCCGCCATCGCTGGCTTGAAGCGTGATCGAGATGTTGGCGACAATGATGTCAAGCAGTCATCGAACGAGAATGCGGCAGATCAAGGAGGGGCCTCGCCCGCTTTTGGAGATGCAGAACCTGGACCGTCCAAGCGCCCGAGAGTGGACGAAGAACAGTGCCTGGATTGCCGTCCAGGGCCTAGCGGTCTTCAGTCCAGTCACATCGCAGCGGGGGTCGACGACGAGGATGACCCGTATCCTGTGAAAGTCGCGCCATTCCCAGACTGGCTGGACTTTGCAGGCACGGTGGCTGATGAACCGGTGCAAGACCCGGATCTGTCTTTTCTTGACCTCTAGTGCTTTGTAGTATACATCTTTGTTTGCTTTCTTGATTTTAGTGTAATAGTATACAGCGCTTCGTTACATATGATATCGTTGCCGACATGAACTGTTTTATGAATGTGTATATGATATTGTTGATAAATTGTTTGTATTATTGCACATGCCTCTTCTTGATGTGTATTGCGTTTTGGTGTATATTGTCTGTTATGCTACTTTTTGTTTCTTACCAAGCCGGACCTCGTTGTTCAATTTATTGCTGTTAGTATCCAATGTTACATGAAGTTTCTCATTGGTGCGTGCAAAAAAAAGTGAAATAAAAGCAAATTATTGGGGTTACGACACTCACCGAAAACAAAGCTTACGTTTTAACAAACTGTTGCAACACAACATTTGATAAAATAAATTTATTGGCTACCGTAACTTGTAGACAGAGAACTATACAAATGTTAAAGGCAATAATTACGCTAGAAGCGAGTGTCACCTTCTGATTAAGGAATTGCCTTATTCTGTTGATTACACACAAGAAAATTAATAACAGATACGCCGACATTGGATATACACATGTCGTGCGTCAATGCAGAGCTACTATTATCCAGTAGAATCCGGTAATTCACTAGTTTTTAATATCTGAATGCGGCGCGTCATGTGGCGAAAATGTAGGACACAAAAGAAACAGATGCGCTACAAAATCTACGTGTAATGACAGGGAAACAAAAAAAAAATTGCAAGGAAAGCCCTTTTAACGTAGCATTTTGATGTGTATACGATAATCAGTGCAAAGGTTTTGCTAGGAGCGGCGTACCCACTATTTCTTGAAAAAGGGGGGAGAGGGCAAATTACATACAACCTGAGTTTCTCTCTCTCCACAGACATTATATATATATATTAGTTCAGGAAATCAAAGCACGTTGGAATACACATAACAGGACTTTACTGACGTTTTGGCTGGGCTCCGGCCTTCATCAAAAGTGCGATGCAAGCACACAGAGCTCAATTTATACATTTTCGCCGTAAGAGAGCGAACAAGACAAGAAAAAGTACAAATTAAGAAAAGGACTACCCCAAACACGTCAATGGAAACTTGCGCGTGCACAGAGTGGCATTATTAAAAAAGAAAATGAAAAAGTGAATACAACAAGGCTGTGAAAACGAGCTAGTAAATCGTGGGTAGCCTACGACCACAGGCGCGCACAGGTTTAGTGTCGTCATGAATGTCAACATGTCTAATGACTCATGTGAAGCTCATCAAAAACGACGGGCATACACAGTAGTGCTATGAAGGGATACAAAGTTGCGCGTACATAGAGTGTCATTATGAATACATATTAACAAAAGGCATGCCAGGGGTCACTGCTGCGAGTAGAGCATTTCACCACAAAGACGGTCAATACACCGTAGTAGAGCATTTCACCTGGCCGTAGGACTCCTGCACCGTGACCCCCACTAACCTCTGATTTGAACGAACCGTGACCCATTACATTCTTTGTGTTTGCAGGCAGGCATTTTTTATACAAAGTCTATGAGTGTATGAAACCAAATATAACATAAATGAAAGATTTTATTACAAGGTTAAGGAATAAACAGGAAGATAATTGTGTATGAAAGCTGCGGAAATATGTATATCACTCCCGAAACATGCGATATAATATGTTATACAGCCGTTACGAAATGCATGTACAGTTATATATATATATATATATATATATATATATATATATATATATATATATATATATCATGTCATATATCAGACATGGCGCTGCCATGTCTGATCACGTGGTGACGCGTCCATTGCTTGCCTCAGCCGCCTCCGTTGCCTCCGCGTTTACAATGCAAGCGCATAACGCCGGTGCGACGCAGCAAACCTCCGATTCGAAGCATATTGTCGACGGTGACTGAGTGGACGACACGAAGCTTTGGCAGCAGCTTTAGAGGACATGTAAGTGCTTTCAGAGCTCATTACGTGTTGTCCAATCGGCGCGAGCAGCGTATACGGTGCTTGTACTAAAAGCGGGCCTAGAAATGTATTCCAAGCTGTCCAACTTTCCGCTTATGAATTAAATCGGGATCAGACTGTTTTGCGTTCTTTATTTGGCAAACATTTTGAACCAGTGGCTTGTCATATTTCTGACTTAGTAAGGTTCCTCAGTGCGTCCCACTATCGGATTGTTTATTTTCAGCGTAATCACTCGCGGGTGTGCTCTGCTGCGATAAATTTGTTCTTGCTGCGCACGAAGTTTGGAATTTAAATGTTCTGTACTTTGCGGTAGCTCGTAGCAAAGGAGTATTATCACTAGTCCCTCGCTTGCTCTGTGGACCGTCACGAAACATTCAGCTTCCAACATTCGTGTCTTGTCGGTGTGGTCGCCGCCTCTCATGCTTCGGCACATTGATTCAAGTGTGCGCCTATTCACTCACACGTTGGCGTAGGGGTGGGAGTAAGTTCTCGTGCGAGTAAGGATGGATGTGTGTAGATAACGTGCGGGAAACTTACTATGCCAGTAAGTGGCACTACTTCATTTTGTAACGAGCGGTACTCACTCGCAAGTGCCGTTGTTCCGGAGTTGAAGTAATTTCTTTAAAGGTTAGCTATACAGCGCAGGCGGATGAATTATATTTTTTTAAGCCTTGAGGAAATCCGTGCATCGCGAAGGGCGGCAACACAGGCAGCCCTTATGTAGCAGCGGCGACACAGGTTGATTCCATTCATTAATTTGTGAATCACTATTTTTGCAGCGAACTACCGCACACGCCTTTCCTTTATCGCTACACATTTTTCAGTATGAATTGGGCGCAGTGCATTAGCGCACACCAAGTTGCATTTTCGACAGCTCATCGCACAGTAGCAGGGTAGAAGCAGTAATGGTTTCGTATTCGTGCGCATTCGCTGAGGCAACGTATGGCGCATGGCCGAAAGCGCCATCTCGTTCCTCTGCAGCAAACTGCTCCGCAAAAAGGGTCAATATAATACAATAACACGACTTTACTGCCGTTTCAGCCGCACAGTGAAATTTCAAGACAGAAATAGAAAAGTAGGGAAGAATCACAGCTAGGGAAATGCAGGTGCAGACCTTTTCACCTCAAAAGAAACCAAAAATGATAGGTATAAAAGTATACGTGGAATAATAAGGGGCCACGAAACTTGTAAGGTGTTAGCTCACTAAACGGGTAAAAAGGAAAGTTTACCAGCACTTTCACAAGTAACCGCTTTAAATTTATGGATTAGATAGGATTCTCGAAGCTCTTTCGTGGTGGGAATGAAAACCAGATTGAAGGATTGTTGCGGTTATTTTATCAAATCAGTGGCCCGAATGCCCACGTATTTGGATAGCGGAAGATGAGGGAGAGTAGTAGAGTGGCACTTATACCGGTACGGCGTTTCAGTTTGTGCAACCTACTGTAATTTGCCAATAGAACATTCGAGCAAATATATACAGTTGTTAGTATGACACGTAAAATTACCTTTAATTTTCATGTGGACATCGGAGGCAGTGCTTTTGGCAATACATGATGTCATCATGTGTGCACAAACTTTGCACCGTGTTTTCTTGCAAGGTTGGCAACCCGCTGTCTCAGGTATCCTCGTTTTAGATGGCGTTAATATGTCATGCAGATTACTAGACCGTCTGAAGGCTACCCGTGGGGGTTCTGGAAAGATCACTTTACGGTGATGACTCTGTGCTAGTATATTGAAATGTTTTTTAAGGATTGATGAGACATTTAGAACCGATGCTGAGTGGGTTAGAACGAGGTTACTTTGTGTCTGAATGGACGATTGCTTTTTTGCGCGGAAGAAATGCTTCCGATACAGCGCATCGGCCCTTTTAACGGCATCATCCCCAATATGACGTGGGTATTCCTGCTAGATTAAAGCTTCGTGAAATGGTTCACAGTTTTCAAAAAAGTCTGACTGTTCCGAGCAAATTAAAGCGGAGCGCCTGATTATATGGTACACTGGTATTCTACGATCAACTTTCTGGACGTTACAGTTTCCCTATCTAACAACAAACTAACCGCTAAACTTTATAGAAAACCAACGGACAGGCATCGTTATCTACACTTTAAAAGTTCTCACGTAAAACACTGGAGAGTATTCATGCGAAAATGAAATGGATGGTTGGGCGGTATTGAAATCAGCTATAAACCATAACAGTTCATTTTCACCATGAGGCCAGATCAGAAAAATGTCATCTATAAACCGCTTATATTAAAGATGTTTTAGTTGCGCTTGCTAAGAAAATCATTCTCCAGAATAGACATACAAATGCTAGCATAATTATGTCCAATGCGAGTGCCCCGTTGATGTGCCGCTTATCTGAAGGTAGTGCGAGCCATCAAATTCAAAATTATTGAGCTGTAAAATTAAGTTCAATAATGTAGACAGTGTGTCACCACCAATGATTTTTTGATCATCAGACGATCTGTCATAGGCTTGAACAACTGCCTGAATGCCATCATCATGGGGGATGTTTGTATAGAGTGAAACCACATCTAATGTAACGAGCAGGGAATTCTCTGGTATAAGGAGGTCGTCGATGTCCAACAAAAAAATGGTTCGTATCTTTAAGATGAGAAGGTACATCGAAGGCTGCTGATTATTACATCAATGTAGCGCGAAAGTTGCTCCGTGACAGTGCCAATGCCCGAAACAATAGGGCGTCCGGAATAGTTTTCTTTGTGTATTTTAGGCAGCAAGTAGAACCTGCCCGGGATGGGACTGAGCGGGACGAGTGAACCTACTGCGTTATCACTTAATTGCTTCACTTGTACGAGACCTTTAATGGGATCTTGGACTATTGCTTTAAAATTTGTGGTAGGATCACCGTCTAGACGCTTATAGAAAGTCTGATTATTTAGTTGTGGCTTCGCCTACATAGTCCGTTTTGCTCATGATTACCACGGCACCACCTATGTCCGCTGGTTTTATCACAATATCACTCGTTTGGCCAAAGACGTGATAGCTTTCCTTTCTTCTAATGAAATATTTGGCTTAAATTAATTTTGGTTTTCATAAGCTTTAGGGACGTCACGTTGGACGGCGGCAATATACATGTCTAGACATTTATCACACTCTGCCGAAGGTGTCCAACGGTTGCTAGAAGGCATAACTGGTGGCGTGTCAGAAGTGGATGGGCGGTCTTGGAAATGTTCCCGTAGGCGCATGTTGCGTGAAAAGTTTTCCCAAATCTTAAGCCAATTGAAAGTCGTCATATCTGCCAGTTGCAGTACAAAATTTAGGCCCCTGGATAAAATGCGAAGTTCATCCCCAGTTAGGCTCACATGGGAGAGGTTAACCATGTAAGAGAGAGGCGGCGGGCTGTGCTATAGTCTAGGAAAGGATTTTATTGGAACCGCCTTATTACCTGCCTTGGAAGCCGCGAGCGGTCCACGCCATCACGAAGCAACTTTTTACAATTTTGTTCGTGAATCTCACTTGGCCTTTTAATTTATATGCTTTTAACTCGGCAATTTCCCGCGTGCTGAAGTCACCACTGGCGCACAATTGTAGTTCCGTATTTAGAGAGTCCTTAAACGCGTGCCGATAATTACTGTGAATAATACGGGTAAGATCTAAAGAGGTACGTTGGACAAACTGAAACGCCGTTCCGGTATCGCTTTAACAACCATAAGTGCCACGCTGCTACTCTCCCTCATCTACCGCTATCAAAACATGTGCGCATTCCGGGCCACTGATTTAATAAAATCACCGCAACTATCCCTCAATCGGGGTTTCCTTCCCACCACGAAAGATAGCTTCGAGAATCCTATCTAATTCATCAATTTAAAGCGGTTACTTGTGGAATCAATGAAAGTGCTGGTAAACTTTCCTTTTTACCCATTTAGTGTGCTAACACCTTGCAAGTTTGGTGCCCCCTTATTATGTCACATATACTTTTACACCTATCACGTTTGGTTTCTTTTGAGGTCAAGAGGTGTGCACCTGCATTTGTAGCTTTCATTCTTACCTAATTCTCTATTTCTATTTGGACATTTCACTGTGGGGCCGAAACGTCAGTAAAGTCGTGTTATTGCATTATCTTTTTACGACGTTCTCCTGTTCTATGAATTATATATATATATATATATATATATGTAGATGCATTTCATAACGGCTGTATGGCACATAATATAGGACAAGATTAAGAAGTGATATGCATATGTCCGCACCATACATTTGGAAATTACCTTGATGTTTATTACCTAACCTTGTCATAAAATCTTTCATTTATAATCATTTTATTTTATTTTTTCACATACTCATAGCCTTTGTATAAAAAACGCCTGCCTGCAAACACAAAGAATACCACGTGAGTAAAGAATGTGATGGCGCAGAATTCGTTCAGATTAGAGGTTAGTAGGGGTCAGAGTGCAGGAGTCCTACGGCCAGGTGAGGGTGTATTGACCGACTTGTGGTGAACTGCTTTAATGCTCTAGTGGTCAAATAACAACGGAGTGAGAATAACAATGACCAAATAACCTAGAACAGGCCGTGTAGTTTGCTGGTACTCGGCGCTAAGTACATTGCACCCAAGAAGGTATATGCGATTTAAAACTGCAAGAAAAAAAGTAAACTTCACCCAAGTGAACGGAATCTGGAAGTTTTAGAAGTAGCAAACAAAATCAATAACTTTCATAAAAATGTGCACTTTAAGTGGCTAACAAATGTACCATGATTGGTAAGACATGCAACATCTTCTGAGAGCTCATTCCAGCGCCTATTAGTAACAAGAAGTGGCGAGTAAAAAAAAAGTGTTTTGTTCGCGCATATATAGGCGGAACTTTAAAGAATGTTCTCGTCGAGGAAAAACGCCATAAACTGATGTGGTGCAACTAGTGGCGAAGTATGAGTGAGTGCGATAAAGTTTCGGGAAAAAATCACCCACCCTTCCCCTGTCGAGAAAATAGGGGTATGCGAAGCCTGTGGCAAGAAGACACTGTCGCAGACGTTCCGCTTATTTTGCTCTAAACTCAGGGTCGGCTGCTCTTCGCCGACGTTACGCCTGGGCTTCGGAAGCCCTCACGCTAAAATCGGAAGACAAGGCTTGCTTACCCCCATTTTCTCGTCGGGGCAAGGGCTGGTTATTTTGTCTCTTTCGGTCCCACGTTTGACAAGGGTACTTCTAGGGCACGATAGAGGTCCTCGAGCCCACAGGGGCAGGTGCCTTTGAGCTTGGACACTTTCTGCACTATCATCAGGACCAGCCCACTTTTCAGCGTGACACCAGCACCGTCGACAGTTCTGAGTCTATAAAGCTTCGCTTAAAGAAACTGCAGTGCCTGACGCCTGCGATCTACAAGTGAAGGTCATTTGAGCACTGTCTAAATGTCCGTTACGCTAAATGTTCCAGATTACTTCCTTGTAATGAAACGAGCTGCCTGGTCCTGAATCGATTGTAGTTTGTTGATGAGGTATAATTAATGAGGGTTCCATATTATAGATGAATACGCTATTTTCGAACATGCTAATGTAGTGTCCAATATAGTGTTGTATCGGTTTTAGTGGAGTGTAGGTGGCGCCTAATGAACCCGAGTGTGCGAGATGCTTTGCTAACCATCTCATCTATATGGCGATCTCACAAATATCAGATGCCAAATTAATTCCTAAATATTTTACATTAGGCACCGCTTCGATTACCATGTTATTGAATGTGTACCGGTATTCGACTGCGGTGTGGGAGGTCAAGGATTGCAAGGCTGCGTTTGGGTGTGGTGACAACTTGTAAATTAAAGCAGGCCAGCACATGAAGAAAATTTTGGCATTCATGCTTTCTCGCGCCGTTTTTGTGTCTGTACAACTGCCAATCAATGTCAGGGTGATTCAAGCCTCTGGTAAGGATTAGTGGTGCAGTTGGGAATTTGTTTTTCACGAAGTCCAATGAGCTATTTAGGTTATCTGAATTCGTTGGATGAAGTTGGCGGCTAATAGCAGGCCCCAACGGCGCAAGTTGCAGAGGAAGATAATTTTACTGACACCCCTAAAATCTCAAGGCATGTCTCAGTTTCAATAATGCGTCCTTGTAGATGCTTCTTGGCAGTGATTAAGATGCTTCCAACTTGACTTACAAACATATCTTTTCTGAATACAGATTTGTTGTTTCATATAGCCAGCTCGTGATGGTCAATGTCGCGAGATGACCTAGCTTCTGTGCCGAGTATTAAGTTAGCTGAATATAACTCAATAAAACCGCAAGTTCATCTTGCTTGTTAAACAGGCTCCGAAAGCTTGCACTAACTAATAGAAAAGGCACTATGAAAGCTTGTTTTTTATGTCACTGTACCTTCTCAGGCGTGTCACATTTTAGAAGTGCCGTAGTTTGCTTTGCCGAGGAATCAAATGTGTAAATAGCATTGTTCAGTTTAATGCATTGAGGTTATTTCTCTGTTGTATCGAAGTCTCTGAGCTTCTTCCTTATGCGCTGCGCACGCGGCGACTGTACTTTAAGTTTGAATGCAATTTTTAATGTTATTCTTCTCTTTGAAATGCCGAAGTTTCAAAATGATAAGGCGCCCGCGATGCCCTGTTCGCAGTCCTTTTCTGTGAGCGTTTTCAGTTGCCCTGGATAGTATTCCAAGCTTTCTTGACACAAAGTGTGGAACACCTTTTTTCGTATGCTTTCACGTTTCAGACGTTTGTTCAGGGATGCCTTCAAAAATGAGGTTATAACGTCACACTTCATTATTCAGATCGTCAACGACTACATTTGACATCTGATGTTCTTTGGATGCAATTTTGTTTAGCTTGTCTTGCGACCCCATTAGCATGGGTTCATATTTGCTCACGTTGTCAGATAGATTCTTAACATGATCTGAAGGTTTTTCTACTTTCTAAAGGCGTCGCTTTATGGCCGTATCATTCGTCTGAATGTCTTTTATTTTGTCCAAGACATCCTTCTGTAATTTTTCTGTTGATTTTTGACAGGTCCCTGAGAATAGTAAGCAGTTGGCCTATTCTATTAGGGCCGGCTTGTTCAGGAATGAACATGCTTGCTCCGTTGATCGCACTGTAAACCACGCCAAATCACTCGCTGTAACCACACATACCGCTTGTTTATCAATCACAGCTCCCAAGGTCGTTGCTGCTTCAGCTGGTTCAGGACGGTATCGACGAAGAAAGTTCGTATGCCGTCAACAGAGCCGTGAAAGGGCATGAAATCGGCCGCAAAAACCACCCGAAATTCGAAAGGAAAGCGCAATGTCACTTCAAAACAACAAAGGCAGGAGCCATACACCGCTTCAAACGGCTTCTGGTGGAAGGATAGTCGTAACAGTAGAAACCTAAAGGGGAACGAGTTAAACAGGGCGTATTTTTTTTCGCTGTAAGTAACATGCAGGGTGGAAACTATTATATTGGTTAAACTACCGAAGGGAAAAAAATTCTTACAAGACGCAAAAAAGTGCTTTTCACAAAACTAACCATGTACTTATTTGTTTTCTCGCTTCAACAATTTGATGCAAGTTTCCAGGCTACAGAAATGGAGGCAGGGCCGGATGGCAAGAGAAGTACCCCAGCAGAAGGCTTAAGAAGGCGCCACAAGTGGCAAGATCACCACAATGTATTATATGCTGTCAAACACAAATAATGTTACACGTCGACTGGCGAAAAAGAAATTTTCGCCTTCTTTATGATATACACGTATGAATTTCCAATTTTCCTTTTTTTCCGGTGTAACTGAAACGAAATTGGTTTGAAGGGTCACTGACCCAAACACCAATCTCTCCCCCCGACTCACGTTTCCCAGAAGCAGGAGGTGGAGAGGGTAACAAAGGAACGGTGTCAGATACAATGTTGTCAACTTCTCCAAAAGAAATTCTTCTTGGGCAAGTTGGGGCTGATATTTCCTAGTTATACTTGACTGTGGCGTGAAATGCATTCTGTGAAAAGGAGACAGAAGAGAGGAGACAGTGAAGCGCCAAACTATCAACTGTTTAATGACAGCATCAGAACATACAGAAAAAAAGTTAACTTCCGCGCGTGCGCAGAGAGCCAAGGTATGACATGGAACTACAGGGTCATGATAACATTTTTTCAAGAAAGCAGATTTCTGCAGTATACACTGTGATGGATGTGTCGCTAACACAATCAGACCCTTTCTTTTTGATAAATAAGCCTCCAACAACTCGCTCGAAGGTTTTGTTGCTTTTGTTACTTTTGCAGAGAATCGATACTTGCTTAAAGGGTGGCTCACAAAATCTGCGCACTGTAAGGCCTGTCCTTGTGAGCCGACGCTTTAAGCAAGTATCAATTCGGGCAAAAGTGGCGACAAAACTTCGAGGAGTTGTTACAAGCTTTATTTATCAAAAAGAAAGGATCTGATTGTGTTAGCGATACACCCATCACATTGTATACTGCAGAAATGTGCTTTCTTGAAAAAAAAGGTTATCATGACCATGTAGTTTCATGTCAGACCTTGGCTCTCTGCGCACGCGCGCAAGTTAACTTTTTTTTTTCCGTGTGTTCTGACGATGTCATTAAACAGTTGGTAGTTTGGCGCTTCACTGTCTCCTCTCTTCTGTCCCCTTTTCACAGAATGCATTTCGTGCCACAGTGAAGTATACATATATACCTAGGAAATTGTCACCTGCTGATTAGGGACTGCCAATTCTGGTTGATGACAAAATAGCTAAGAGACAGATCGCCGACCTTTAGCGTACTAATATCTT